>NC_140628.1:30023145-30263145 GCF_057382275.1 Copadichromis virginalis
ATTGCTTAATTGACTCTGCTGAATATAATTTTTGAGACTGTCCAGAACAAGTTATTCTTGATAGAGGATTTGGATTAAGTAATGGAGATATATGGACATTCTCAACTTCTTAGCAACAGAGAAAAAAAAAACGTTTTATTTTCCAAAAAGTCGATTTTGTTCATGTGAACATGGCGTTTCCAGTGGGAGAAGTGTTTCGTCACTCATCCAAGTGACTACTTCAGTCTCAGCTGACTGCAGGTTTCTCCAACCTTATTACAAGTACATTTGCATAATGACTGAAACAAGCACCACTGATTAACTTTAGGGCTGTGAGATCAGTTTCTTGATCATTAATCATTAATATGCAAATTGTCATGACCACTGATCAAACACAATTTTGTTGTAAACTTGTGTTGTGTATGTATGGAAAATGTTGCATAACTGCAGTAAAAGTCAAACGTTTGGTCATACTTACCCATTATTCAAACGTTTAACAAGATAAGGAGAAAAGTTTGTTGCAAATAACACAGGAGGAAAATTGAGTAGAATGAATTCTCTGATGATTATAAATATCAAAACTATAATTTATTCAATATTTCAGTCTGGACTGATATCGCTCTGCATAAAATGCCGCAAAAATGTCTAAAAATAACACCCTCTGCATTGATGTTTGATATAAGGTCGAGCTGGAGTGAAAACGTTACCCCGTTGAGATGATTGGTGTGTAATGAGCTGCAGATTTGAACTTCATTTGCGTTGCGTTGGAGTATTCCAGTATAGGCCTGTAAGTGCCATTACTCAAAGTCACTGTGCTCATTTGATTACTCCTGTGTGGCAGATGGGGCCACTGTAATAAACAGGAGCAATTATTTATGGAAATTACTTCATGGGTAATTAGCAAAATGTGAGCGTGGGCTGATATTCACCAAAATAATTGTATTTTCTGATTCAAGCTAAACAATAATGTTTCTGCCTCCCTACGAAAAAACAGATGAACTTGGAGTGTCATTGAAGGCTCTTGGCTGACAATGTATAATTAGGCTTGTGCAAATTTGTGTGTTTCAAAATATGATTGATCTGACAAACTTCCCTGTTTTCCATGTCTGATATACAAAGACAAAATATTAATTAATTAATCACCCACCTCTCTCTCAGGAGAGCCAAGTTGTCATTTGTTGCATGCGGCATATAGGAGTAGATAGTCTATGTGTGACAGGTTCTCAGTGCTGTAAATAATCCATTGGTTTTAGATCAGGTTGCTACATGGGGAGACTGTGCAGAAGGCAGGACACATGGCACATGACTCTCAAATAGGTACAATGATAAGAGATGCAGAGTTTGTACCAGGGAGCTGGCATTAATGCACAGCTCAACTGTGATGCACCTTGGCTGGTTCACATCTAAAAAAGTTTCGAGCTGCAGTCTATGTGTGTTAATAGCTTATTTGGGGAGTATGAGATCATAATTTGGCATTGTTTGCTTAGATCCCCACTTATGTCTTCCCTGGATATCCAGTCAATAAGATGCTATTGATAAAAGGAGCTTCAGGGAAAACATTGTTCAGTCTGTGCACCCACATGAAAACCTTTATTTAGATGTAGGGCACATATAAAAGCATTTGTGTATTCGGGATAAAAAGCAATGGTTTGTGTGTGCGGTGAAATTGCATCTTTGAATCCAACACGATTGACGTCCTTGTTCTTGTAATAAGACACAAAACACAGCAAACTTCAAAGAAATAACATTAAACAGCAACGTCAACGGCAAAGTAATGAAATAGACTTGTGACGGGTCAACACAAGTTTATGACGTAGCGGTAGATATCTCCTCTGCCTATGCTTTATAGTCACAAATACTTGTTTTGGTTTGGATCAATAATTAAATATCTTTAGAAAATGTATCAATTTTAAAACCTTGTTTGTGACTTGAACATTTGTTCTGAGAGAGGCAGCCAGCTGGTTACCTGTCTGTCTAAATGAGACACATGGTTTAAATATACTTTGGCTGCATTTAGAGTGGACACTAACAGTGCAAACCTGCCAGCGATGGCACTCGAGGTCTGAGAATTACCATCTGCTTCTGGAAAAAAGGACTTTTTTTCAGTTAAGTCCACAAGCAGCTTGTTAGAACCCATGTATTTCATTTATTTAATTGTGGCAGCACACTGTTGTGACCATGGTGGATATCACAATAGTAAAAACGCCTAAAAAAAGTCTGTAGGAAAGAAGTTGGAATAAATGGACGGGATTCAACTGATCCAACTTCTTCTGTTCTGATTTTTTTTTTTAAACTTGGTTTGGAGTCACTGGCTATTGTACTGATCCAATGCAGGTGTAAACAAATAAGCTGTGCTACTTCCTAATCAGTGTAAGGTTTCTGCTTTAGTACAGGTTGTGTCAATATAAGTATATTTTCCAGACATACAAGTGACTTCTTCAGTCTGAATTTTTGGAGACTGAAGAAGTCATGAACTGATGTTAAGTCAACTTTTGGGGATTTACTTACCTGGATGTTTGAGCATGCATCAACACACAATGTCTTATATCCTTTGTCTCTCCTGCCCTGATTTGTCTTTTATAGTCGTGCTATCATCTCTCTTTTTCTGCTCTCGGTGTCGCTGTGTGAAAAGAAATGTGCAGAAGACGACAACCTCAGTCTAGCTGACAAAAACTTGTTGTGATAGCATACGTGTGGTTAAAGCTTCACAGCAAGTGAAATCTAATATTCAGAGAGAGACATAGAAAGAGAGAGCTTTTCATTTGCCTTAAATCAGAGATAAGACACCACGTACAGCAAGCAAACAAATAAAACTTGTCAGCATGAATTGTGAAGTACCTACACACCTTTGAAGCTTTGCTGTTAGTTTCCTCCGTGCTATGGGAATATTAAGGTTCTTCATTCAGTATCTGTCTGATATGCAAGGCAAAAATTGGACTGGTGCATTTCTAGTGATTGGATGGGCTTAAAAAAATAGCAAATTTTATTCTTGATTAAACAAAATAAAGCAAAAAATGTATGAAATGTCAGTAAACATTATTCCCTTGGGTGGCTGGTTTTGTCCAACAGATATTTAGTTTATCGTTAAATAATTTCAAACAGTTAAGAGCAGCTTTCATCTTGACTGCAGCCAGTTAAGTAACATTTAATAAATTCCACCAGTTTTACTGTAAGAAAAATAACAGAAGTCTGTCTGCAGCACTGTTTTCAATATTGATTCGTCTACTGAAGGATCTGTTGATGTTGGCACTGGTGAAGAGCAGCGAGCAGTATTTGCATGTATATACGTTACTCAACAGGTCAGCCTCAATGAAAATAACATAATAAACCTGCTTTAAAAAATGGATGACTTTAAATCTCGAACTATAAGAATTATAATTGATTTTTACCAGCATTTACTACCTATGTTTGTTTGACGGATGCATAACAAGGTTATTATGCCGCTGGAATTTACAAAGCTAATGGTCCCTTTGTGAATCTTGCCATCTCTCAGGGAAATGTAAGCACACCCAAGTCATTTGTTAGCTGTAAATTAACAAATGATGTTTAATTGCAAAAGCTTCAAAGCAGACAAGCAATCAATTCAAGCTGAATGTATTGCTCTTCTGATAATTCAGACGTCTCCAATCAAACATACTGCTATGTCTGCAGTGTGAGGAGGAAAGAAAAACAAAATGCTATTTAATACAGCCAATCAATGTTAATATTTAAGTTATTTATTTAATCCCTTAGTAGCAGTAAACTGAAAGTTTTAGTAGGGATATTTCTGAATATTTAAAGATTTCTTTCTTGCACAATGCTTAAGAAAAAAACACAAATTAATCAAGTTAAGAAGCATAAATCCTTTTCACCTGTTCTGGTGCAAATGGTGACAACGCTGGAGAGGCAACAACAAGACAATCCAATAAGGAGAGTCATCTTTCAGGTGGTGACCACATACAACCATACATATATACTGTCATAAGGTTTGCTGTGTCTGCCAGCACACAGTCTCAGACAGGAGGCCCTATCAACAACAAAACTGCGCACACTGTAATGTTTGTGGTCAGTCGTGGGACTACAAACCAAATAATACTACAAAAACCAAGACAGCCGGATTGAGAAAACACATATTTTTGTGTAGAGGAGATACCAGGAGATGCACTATTACACAAGGAGAATTTATGTAGAAGGGCATTCAACAGCAGCAGGACTAGCATTTGCTCATTTGTGATCAAGCTGTTGCCAAAAACAGTGCAAAGATGAATAAAGATAAATAACTTAATGAAGACAGCGCCCCCTGGGGGAAACGGGCCAAGAAGACTTTGCAAAAGACATGGTTTCAAGATGAGGTGAATACAAACTTTAAGATGAGAGAAATGAAGGTTTTATATAGTAGTTTAGTAGCTGTTGCACATACATCTACAACTAAGCAATGTTTCTGAGTAACAGGGACAGAGACTGTCCAGGGAGTGAGGACACAGCGAGGACAAACCTCCTTCCTTCTGCATTTATGTGGTAGGAGCGTAGGTACCGTCTCATGCTGCCAGCAGTGAGAAGGACATTAGCAAAGAGCGAAACTAGTGAAAAATCAGTCAGGAAGGATCATGACAGAGCAATGGTCTGAGGCCACCACCTCCAAAACCATTCTGTTTTGGAGTGTTATCTTGTTGGAGCATTTCTTGTGCATCCGTTTTCCCTTTCATTTGCACCAAAGCAGGTGACAACAGTTTATGCATTGTTACTGATTGGTAACCAACACTGAAGTTTAGTGTTCCCTTAACATTTTTATAGCAGTTTTTTAACAGTCCTAGTTTTCACAACATCTGATCTTTGCGCAACATACAGCAGCACCTTCACACTTGTGTACCATTAAAGCTGCGCTGACATAACTAGTTCTCTTTGTCCTCATGTAACTACAATTAAATTTGCAGTTGTTGTTTTCCTGAGGAGAGCAGCCTATTATCAGGTTTACTTTAAATGTTTCTTGTTGAATTTGTTCAGTAGTTTAAAAAAAAAGCCTTCCTAATTAGCATTGCATTGGGCACTATTTCAGAGTGAACAAAGCAACACAGTCCTTGGAGACACATGGCAACATGGTTAATGTAAATTTCTTTCTTTCATCAGTGCGGACAGCTTGGAGCCTCAGTCTGTGGCTTGGCTTCATGCCCGTTGCCCATGCCCCTCAATGGGCACACCGAATATGGACCTGCCAACCAGGTCTCACACTTCTTGCAGGAATCTGGCCTTCCTGTTGTGCTAAAGATGCTCTGGGGAGCAGGGACAGGCATGATAATACTGTTTGTGTCCACAAAATATGTCTTGGAAAAACTGTGTGGTTCTTGTCAGAACCAAGGTCAGGAATGAAATTGTTCCAGACACGGAGTGTCAATTTGTGTACGAAGTATTCTAAAGGGAATACACAGGGACACCATTTGCAGGTAGCTGTGATCAGCTGTACCTATCCAGGGTTTACCCCACCTGTCGCTCTATGGCAGTTAGTATAGGCCAATGACACTGAACTGGATAAGCGGAAGAATAGGGATGGATCTGAGTTTTATAAAACATGGCTAAATGATAAAAAAAACAGTTAATTTGTATTGTAAGGGAAGTCAAGAAAAAGACTTTCAAACTAAAAATAATGTTTTTAAAAAGACAACACTGCAAGGTAGACTTTTAAATCTTAATTGGCTTAAATTAAATATCCTGTAAACATATAAAATCCTGGGGATCTCAGTCTTTCTTGGGAATAAAAGCACATAATTGAGATGTAGTCAAAATAACAAATGCAGGTTTCTGAACAACAGACTGGACTGGCTTAGCAAACATCCCTTCACCTTTGAAACATAATGATTAAAGCAGAAACAATAGCAGCACACCTGCTGCAGTACAAGCCAGATTTTTTTTCCCATATGTGCTATAAATAATAGACTCTATCAAACTTCCCCACTTCAAACTTCGTTTTTTGTTTCCAGCAGAAACCTTTTTTTATAGCAGCAGTGCTACCTCAAACCCAACTAAAGGTTCCATTTAAATCTCACGCGATTAACACTTTGGCTACACTCCTTTGTAACAGCTATTGTGTGATAAGTGATGCTAAATAAGCCCATGAAAATACCAGAGTTTATCAAAATTCACCCTGCCACGTGCAAAGTCTAAGCAACAGAAGCATAAAAGATCAGCTTACTGAAATTTTACCAAATAGATTTTCTAACTTACCCCCTAGTGGTATCAAGAAATGCACGTAGTTTTATTTTTTATTGACGTTTTTTAAATTTCTGCTGCTGAGACTTCTGCTGCCAACCCAGTGAAATTGAGAAGAATGGCATTTCATTCACGCGGCTCAAAGGATCAGAAAAAATGAAATTGCAAAACCCAATAGTGCCTTTGTTACCAGTACAAAGAGTCTTTCCAGAAACAATGTCTCAGACGCTCTGTGAACGCCATCAATTATTTTAACCTTCAAAGCAATATTGAGAGGTATGTACATAAAGTTAATGTGTAAAAGCAGCAGGGATCCATTGTAGGTATGATTATGAACTGATGTTAAAGCGCAAACTTGGAGGAAATAAGAGACTTTATTTTCTTTAATAAAAGATGGAAGTATACTGTGCTTTTCAATATTTCATGTACTGCTAAAATAGAGCTCCTAACAAATCCTAGCATCTTCAAAGCTGCAAATCTCCACAGAGAGCACTGAGTGGTGTGTCACTGTGTTGACAGATGAATATTTATGATGGCAAGAACCATAACAATTAGCATTAGCTTTCATCGGGATTCTGGGTTAAATTACTCCACTCGTGAGGCTCCTCAAAGCCTTTGAACAGTAAAACATGTAATTGACGAGGAGGATGGCCTGCTACAAAGCAATCACTCTTGAGAGACAGCAAAATCTGCATGGGTGTTTAAAACAGAGTAATTTATCTTTAAGTGTCAACTATTAAACATAAACACACAATATCCATTAAAATTCATACGTTTTTGAAAGCTGTTTGCATTCTTATCTTTAAAATACCCAGCAAGCTTACACTATAGATACTTACTGCAAATACAAAACCAGCCATGCAGGTTTTATACTATTTCTACACGTCAGTGTTTTAGAGTGCAACAAAAGCTGTGCACCCAAGCTGCAAATGGTTGCAAGTTTACAGAGAGTCTGATTTACAACTTTGGAAAGATGATGCAAATATGAAATGTGACATAAAAATGTGACAAAATACCTTTTTCAAAGAACGTCTCAGCAACATCTGCTATTATTTTACCTTTACCATCTGTAAGGTGATCCAGGCTCCTTTTTCTGCATTTCTCACAGCATGTTTGGAAGTCAGTGCATACACTCACCAGTCACTATTAGACAGAAAAGGGTAAAGGCCAGCAAGTAGTGGATTTGACCCCCATTTGCCTCCAGAAATGCCTCAATTCATTGTGGCATAAGTTCAGCAGGGTGCATCAAAGACTCCTCAGAGATTTCGGTCCATATTGACATGATAGCATCACAAACTGTAGCTGCTGCAGATTTGTCGGCACATCCATAATGTCAATCTCCAGTTTCACCACATCCCAAAGGTGCTGTGTTGAATTGAGATCTAGTGATCATGGAGGCCGTTTGAGTGCAGTGAACCAACTGTGATGTTCAAGAAACCAGCATGAGATGATTTGAGCTTTGTGACATGGCGTGTTTTCCTGCTGTCCATCATGATGCCCAGAGGATGAATCTTATATAGCTATGACTCACCCCGTAGTGCCACTACAAGACTGATTCATGATTTTCAGTGAAAAGTCTTTAACCTTTGGATGATACTGCTAAATATCTCTTTGGTGAGTCTTAAACATTTCCTGTAATTTCACTGTCAACATGTGCTTTGTCCAAAATACCTGCATCAGCTCTAATTTGTGTTTGGTAATAACTGGGAAGCAATAACTCTATCAAAATGATGAACATTAGCATGTCAGCAGCGGGATCAATTGTCAGTTAAAACCATGTGAGCATGCTGATGTTAGCATTTATTGCAAACTACTGCAGATAACTACAGCTATATGCTGCTTTAAAGATAGCTATACATGAAAATCCCTGGACTATAATTTGGTGCTAATATGATTAGTTGAAAAAGAAATTGTAAGAAAATATCACGTTGAACTCTGTAGACCTTCAGTGGAATCCCTTTTTCAACATTTTCATATGCTATAAGAAATATAAATAATTTGAGGCCCACAGTGATGCAGCCTTTTTAAAAACCTCATATGTGACCTTCATGAAAAAAGCCCCAAGCATGAAGTTCCCACACACCAACTCTAGAGTGTGTCTTTATAGATTATGCATGCTGTCTACCTGTCAATTCTTAGCCCTCCTACTTCTGACCCTGGAGCTTAATGTGTTATTTTTAGAAATATTAGCAGCTGATTATGCAGCTGCGCTTCCTTCTGGGCTCTAACAAGGTGTAGGGGCAGCAGATGAGGCCAGCCTGGCAGACCTTCAAGTGCTGGCAGTGCAGAGTAGCACAGGGTGTTCTGACAAGCCCAGACTGGAGCTACATAGTACTCTGTCTGAGGACTGGGGCATCTGTTCTGTGCACACATTGGTGAATATACAGGAAAAACATTCACACTCAGTTTCACGCAGCCGGCTGTGCCAAAACCATACTGCATAGATTCACAGCTATTCAGTTGCTCATTTACTTGAAGGATTGCTTTAAAAAAAATCACCACCAGAATAAATGATCTGAAAGAACAGCTTCTAACATTACTTTTAGTAATCTAATTAGAATCTATAATTGAATATGAATATTAAATGACAACAGGGCCGGACTAAGAGTTATCATTTCCATAAATCAGTATAGTTAATGATCACACATGGTTTAATAATTATGAAATTAGATAATGACAGGGGACAAACCAGCATGGATTCCTGTATTGCCAGAATTATCCAATCATCCGTCTTTATGCTAATCACATATACTAATGACAACTTTCTCATAAAAAAAAAATCTTTAGAAGAAATATGAGTATAATACAGCCGACTCACTCAGTGGAATTCCCTCTGCAGTGTATGAACTTTTCAAAGTCAAAGATGAAACCAGACAGAAAATCTCCCCTAACAAATGCATCATCTGTGCTACTTTTCCCCCACCAACAATTCGTCTGCATCCAGGAACGCTACTTTAGTTTCCTGTAAAGAATCCCTGTGTCTGTCATTTTCCTGAAATAAAATATAGATTTATTTATATATATATATATATATATATATATATATATATATATATATATATATATATATATATTAGGGGTGCAACGATACACAAAATTCACGGTTCGGTTCGGTTCGATACTTTGGTGTCACGGTTCGATATTTTTTCGATACAAAAAAAATGTTCATGCCTTTTTAATTTGTCATTTATTAAAATTATAAATATATATTTTAACACAAAAGTACAGTTTTTAAATTTAACCCTAACCCTTGTGCGTGTTGTTTTTTAGCTCGTCATATCGCAGCCACAGAAATTCTTTTGTCCATGAAACCATAAAGCTGCACTTTCTTTTTGCCTTATAGTCTGATTTGTCATAACTTCTCCGTTTTGTGGTAAGCTTTTCTTTGGCTGTCACTTCTTCACCCTGACCTGTCTTATTTGGCTCAGCAGAACTAAAATATATATCTGTCTGTGAAGGTTCTCAGTCATCCAGGTCATCGTAGTGAAATATATATCCTGCCGCACTCACATAAGCTCAGCGATTCTCTGCGCGATCAACCTCTCACATGTTTAAGCTGCGGGAGATTTCACTTGTCATGTTTGCATAGTAAGCTAACGATTAATAAGACGATGTCAGAGGAATTGGTGCACAAATTATCATCACTCACAGATCAGTACTGTCGCTCTCTATACACAGTTCGCGCGATTGCAAAGTGAAAGCAAAAAAACAAGCGCAAATTCAAACACGATTTCAATATGTCACATATTGACAGTGGCTCACCCAATGACATAATTACCCAGCTACATTTCTGAAAGAATGCAAAAGCATTGACATATATTTTTCCTACAATAGCCCGACAGGCAGGGCAGAGATAGCCCCGGGACGTCGGGCTAGCGATATTGCGAGCCCTGTATCTGATTGAGGAATCACTCATCTTTGGAAAAGAGAGTTTATTACAGAGAAATGTCTCTTTCCAAAATCAAAGCTATACTGTCCGCTTCTTCTGGGCTATATTCTCAGCAGCATATTAAACATATCAGGTCTCCATAAGGAGAATCCTGTGCTAACAGCTGTCTAAATGACTCGGCTAAAGTTTGTAGCATGCATGCTTGTTGTTTTTGTCTTTGCACTAGGATGATGTCGGTGTAAATGTGCAGTCATATTCGTTGTGTTCCCACTAGTGCTTTCAGGTTAATCTCGTTGAAATAACCTTAACGCCACAACACGGCAAATCTCCGTTAACGAGCTACCCTATACAGAGGGGCTAGACGGCCAACACGTTAACGAGCTAACTGCGCTAACACACTAGCTCCCACCCATGTAATTGAGCATTGCATGGCACATCCAACATACTGTTTTACTTTAGTCCATGACTCGCTTATCTTCAGGGTCATACGTCACATGAAAACCAAAATAATTCCAAACGCCAGATCTGAATGAGGGTGGGGAGGTCCACTTCTGTCTTGCTAGCTTGCCCTGCGCTCTTCCTTCTGACCATGCTGTCTGTGTTGAGTGCTCAGTGAATCTGCGTTCGACTACTCCGCCTAGGCTCGGCGGAGTAGTCAAATGCAGATTCACTGAGCGCTCAACACAGACAGCATCGTCAGAAGGAAAGTTGATAAAATAAATTACAAATTTTGTATTGTTCTTTTTTTTTTCTCCCCTTTGGTTTTCTTTCTTTCTCTCCCCCTGTCCTATCCCACAGTCATGTCTGTCCCGTTTGCAACTGAAAATAAAATAAATTCATAATTATAATAAAGGTCAATCAAATGGACCAATATGATGATCCACTTAAAATAAATCCTCTTGGCATCTTTCTTGGCCTCAAGACAACAATTCTGATGGCTATAGATCCAAACGGGACACAAAAAAAAAAAATTGAAAAAAATTGAAAAAAATTGTATTGTTCGATACATATGCGTACTGAACCGAAAGCACTGTATCGAACGGTTCAATATCGATACGAATATCGTTACACCCCTAATATATATATATATATATATATATATATATATAATTTTTTTTTTTTTTTTTTTTTTTTTTTTTTTTTTTTTTTTTAAAAAAACAATTTATGAATGAGCCCCTGAAAAGAGATTAGTTTAAAGAAAAGTTCATTGTGCAGAAAGAAAGCCATTTATATTTCCCTGCCCTGGGCCCACAGTAGACACCAAGTTCAGTGTAAAGCTGAAGTGTGTTGACAGGAAATAACAGTAGGTGGGGGAGACGTATTGTTCCAGCGGAGCCACACTTGTTGTGATTCCTTCAGCATCTTTGTCCAGTGTCAGTTACGTCCAAACATAAAACTTCTAGCACAAAATGTTTGGAGATTGATGTGTTTGAGTAGCATTATTATCTGCTTATCTGTAATCATGGTTGATTCTAAAAGTGTGAAATCCCTTTGTCATTAAATTTATGACAGGCAGAAATCGAACTTACGACTCCCGCTCCAGCTATACATACACAGATTTCCTTAATTTTCTCTTTGTGACCTCACATCAGTCAAAAGGATTAACTCAGTAAGCAGGCATTGAACTATTTTCCAAATCCTTTTGTATGGTCTTCTTTTTCTTACCTTTTATCAGCAACAAAAATAATTTTGAGTAACCATAAAAATGTGGAAACAGGAACTGAAAGGAAGGGGCAAAAAGGAGGCGGAGGGAGCATTTAAAAATTAAACTTTCAGTACCAGTAAAGATAAAACAAAACAGTTACTGGGACAGAAGATGTTCAACTCCCTAAATTATTTGTGAAGTACTTTTCTAACTTAAAACTTCTGTATCAGATAGACATGATTCAGGTGAGATGTGTTTGTTGAGAAAACTGCCGAAGATAACATTGTTGTCCCAGAATACATCTAAGGGATTTTGAAGGAAGTTGTTTGATTGCAACAAAAGGTGGAAGGAGGTGGGTGTAGGATAGGGGATACAGAGACTGAACCTGTCACTCTATTGTTTTTGTTAGTGGAGAAGAAAACGCAGTGCTGCTTTTTATTTATCTGCTTTTTTTTTTTTTTTTGCTCTGATATTTCTTTTATTTCTGAAGTCAGCTTCTACATTTTCAAGGAACCGTTAAGTATCTCGTGTTTTAACTGTACTATATTTGCCTTATCTGCAAAATACATCAACTGTACCCGGTAATTAATTAAACCAGACATTATTTTTCACTTTTTAGAAATTCTTATTCCTCTATTAATAGATTAAAGGAGTTTTGCTTCTTACATTTTTGAGTGGTAAGATTGTTGTGTTATAGGTCTTAGTCCAAGCACTGAAAGGAGCTTAAATAGGACAAAATCACAGAAAACAGCTGAACTCTGACAAAAGCAGATGAACCACATGTGGAGAACTAGTGCGGCGTATAAAGTGCATACCTCTGATCTTAGAATTGTTATTTTGAGTTCAGAAATGTTTTCACACTGGCAAATGTGCCAATATGAGATGCTTGGATGGTATACTCACAGCTTTGAAACAGCTAATTGTGGGTGGTGATCCTTCACAGTGAACTTTTTATTATGCTTGTCTAATACGAGTAATGCCAGTGTTTGGAGACTGCAGCACGACCAAAATAATGTCGACATTTGTGCAATCCAGGCAGAAGAATTCAACCAGAACTTTATAGATTTGGAACAGAAAGTTCTTTCACAAATAGCGACAGAGTTGTTGCAGGGCGGCAATTTACCTGCAAAATGGCATAGGCACTCAGCAACCCCACTTTTGTATAGGATTATAACCAGAATACATCCAATTGAGTCACGTCCCCTATATCAAAGAGATGCATTGCAGACAATTGCGTTCATCGGTGCAGACTCATTCAGATCAGTTGTAACTTGTTTGTAGTCAGCGGAGAGCGATGGTTTAGATGTTGTGCCCAACACCAGGCAACTTGTGCAACTGGCTTGTGAATCAAAATGTTTTCTGCAGCTACTTGTAATTGTTTACCAAATACCAATAATCTTTATTTTTCTGCCTGTCATAAAGACATTGCTGTTCTATTTTTACTCTAGTGTGACCGAGCCATAAGGGAAGGACCCACCCTCTACCATTCAACCACTAGCAGGAAGAGCTGTTGTTGGTGCAGGATAGAAAGCTAGCTAAAAGAAACAGCAGCAAATTTTAACCAGATATTGACACTGCATGTGTCAGCCAATGTTAATTTGTTAATTTTTTGTTAATTAATGTGTGCTTTCCTCTGAAAGCACACGGTTGACACTGTAAACGTTTGCAAAATGCAACAGTAGATGCCAGGATCATGATCAAATCATGATCAAATCATCATTTTGGTTGACATGACACTACCTTATCATAATTCACACACTACGCCAGTGAGTGCATAAAAATGTACATAATGCACTACATGAATGGTTAGTAATAGATGAAAGCACTTGGAATCATAATAGTAATAGCTGGACACTTGAAGGTTTTGAAATTTCAGTTGAAGTGCAAAACTGTGAAAGCATTTGAAATGTCAGGTGAAAATTAAATGCTGAAAGCAGATCGACTATAAGTAATGAGTGCAGTTAAAAAAAATCAGTTTATGTGGAAGTGGTGGGAATAGTCAGGATTTCAGTTAAGTGGGAGATTTTAAGTAGTTGCTATGGCAGTTTTTCCTCAAATCATGCCCACTGAGTATTAGGACATTTTTGCTTCTGGTCACAATCAAAACAGATCTGATAATTACAATCAAACAGTGACTGAAAAAGTCCAACTACATATTGAACTGGATTTTTCAGGTCAAACCTGGTGCCGTTTTTCTCTCAGTATTCAAGCTGGAGAGAAATGTTGATGTAAAAGAAGGATGCCATCATTAGGTAGAAAAGAACAAAAGGGACCAATCAGAGAGAAACGTCAGGAGCGGCCAAATCAACAGTTTAGTACATTCCTAAAACAAGGATGCAGTGATGATGCTCAGCAACAGCTCTGGAATTTTTTTCTCGGTGAAGAAAAACGTCCTCACAACATTTAGCCAAGTACAAAGCACTACTGTTTCACTGTAAAGGCCTATCAACAGGAAACACCTTTATGAATGTAAACAGAGGGTTTACATGAAGATCCAAACCAGTGGTCACACTGAAGCATGGTTACACTAAAGAAGTTTCCTGCTTCTAACCAGATGAGACGAGATTAACTGACAGTGAATCTCATGATCCAAAGCAAATTACATCACCTATAAAAATAATAATACTAATACCAAAATTGTTTTTGATAATGTTAAAGCATAGGGCTACCATTAGAAAACTATACAATGTATAGTATAGGCTCTGCTCACACACAGACAAATGCTGCTAAAGTGATAGGACAATATAGATGGAGAAAAACCCAAAACACAGATTTGTAAGCCAAAGAGAAAAAAAAGCTGTAAAATGACAAAACAGTCACCAGCAAGTGAAGGCAGATGAATAAAAAGGGGCAAATATTTAGTGATGGCTTCAATAATGGTGACTATGAAAAATAAAATGGCTGTACTTTAACAGTTTGACAATTTCCTTAAACATCTTGAATTAAAAACTGAAAATCTGCTCTTCAGCCGCATTTTAGCTGCTGTCACTTACGGCAATAAAAATTTTCCCAGTAGTGACAGATAAACCATATTCATCTGGTAAATACACTCTGGCATGTTTCTTTCATGATGTCAAATATGATGCAAATAACAGAAAATACTTTTTTAAAAATTAAATAAACATTAAAGCATGCTTTTTTTGCCCTTCCGGAATGGCATAGCAAACTAAAATCGATGTTTTCTTGATTTCAGTGCAAGATTGCACACTTGCTCTAGCTGAAGGTCAAGTGAGTGACCTGAGAGTAAATCTGTGATAATACTTTGCTGCTTTGCTTTCTTTGACTGTCTTGAGAACCTGACATTGTGTTTTTTCCCTTGTAGCCTGAATTTATTCACTTGATAGCTGAAATGTGAGAAGGTAGAGTGCAAGAAGAGTTATGTCAAAGTGCTGAATAATACTTGGACCCAGATATCAGTTACTTGCCAGTTATTCCCTATAAAATTATTGTGCCGGTTGAGACAGCTGGAGGACGACTGTGACAGCGAGATAGCAATGGCTCTTTCTCCTTCATTGCACATCAACTGGAGGTTTTGCCAAGAAGGACAGCAGCCCTTACACTTCTGTCTCAGCTGCCCTGCTTGGCTTGCTGGGGACTTTGGGAGCAGCAAAGAGGAAAGAAAAAGAGGGGAGGGGATTATGTGCAGTGTTTGTCCTTTGCTATCAGTCTCAGGTGCATTCAAATGGACAGTGATCCCCCCCCCTAATTTAAGTCCCTGGGAGAGATTAGTACATGTTCACGCGTACACATTGTGCCCTTCATTTTTTGCCCCCTACTTTTTTGCATGCTACACTGTTTAAACCTTTGCATTGGTTCTTATTTAAGGTGTCAGTAAGATTAATGTGACTGGATCGGTGACATTTAAAGCACCATTTTTAAAATACCATTGAATGTCAATCATGTCAATAACGCATGCGTCTTCTATTTAAAGGGAAAGTGAAATCACTTCAAGCCATCATGCCGAAATTAGGATTCAGTTGACAGCAGGTAGAGTTAAATCATTTGGGGAGGACGATATTAAATCTTGCTTTGTTGGCCTGACACGCTGAAAAAGGTGTAATGGCTAAAGCCCATTAGTCATTTTCTGGTTGTGATTGCTGGAACGTTCCATAACCCTGAGACGTCCCCATTTAATTAAATCTGTAATGAACTTCCAGCAAGAAAATCCTGAAACAAATCTAAGCAGCAGATGACTCCAATCTTCTTTTATCTTGTTGTTGCTACCTGCTGTCGAAAATGAGCAAAAACAAAACGTTTTAGACTCAGTAAAGCAATAACGACAAGGCAACCGCGGTCGTTTTAAATGTACAAAGTTGCACAGTTTTTAATCAGTATTTGAAAATATTTAACAATGAAAGTTAAAATCAAACAGTAAGAATAAGTAATAACAATAATTAATATCAGCAATAACTAGACTTAAAATCAGAACTTTTTAGTTTTTCCCCCCCTTTTTTTTAACTGAAACACCTGAGGGAAGCAAATAAAAAGAGAACCCAGAAAAAAAAAAATCACTGAAGTTTAAAAAAGAAAAAGACACAAAATAGTTGAAAGAAAAACGTCAAGACAAGCTCATATGGGGTCACTCAAATCATCCGTTATATACAGCACATTCGCTCCACAACTGTGCGGAACAGCAGTGATGAAAGATGACGTCTCTGCAGCCTAACTGCCTTTAACATCGGTATTGGCAGCCATTTGGATTCACATGTAAAGGCAGAGTGAAGCAGAAGAAACTACAACAGAAACAGGAAAACCCATTTGGAGCTGGAGAGCAAATGTACTCTATTCCTTTATGGTTCTTTTACAGTCACAGAACTGACATTACTGCGTTTGTCACTTTGATCTGAAAGGACAGAGAAAGCACTGTCCTGATGGGAAAAAACTGAATAAAATAACAGCACACTGTGGAAACACAACCCAACATCATTCTTTAAAAAAATGGTCCCTGGATGCATAAGACACGACCACTTTCCTGATCACCTCTGAACTTTAGAAAATTCATTCGAACTTGTTTCCGTAAGAAACGTGACATCAACATCAGTTTAGAGGTGGACTTCAGAGTCAGATATCATGTTTGTACATTAGTCAATATTCAAACCTCACTGTAAATGTTTAACTTTCCACTAAATCTCACCAAAAACACATTAAAAGAGGGAAAAAAAAGCAATGCAAAGAAACCTTTGGTCAAAGAGTGTGTACTCACAAAGGAAAACAAAACAAAAAGCACTGAGAGGATCTCAGGAAATCATTGATTACTGAAGATTAACGGAACAGCAAAACTAAGGAGCAAAACTTAAGTGGTTTTCTGTGTGTTTCTTTCTTTCCGACAATATGGCCCACGCTTCATCCCCCCTCTCTCCCAGACATTTGGGTCTGCAAGTTAAACCAGTTTCCTCATAGAGGAAAGAAGGAAAGAAAAAAAGGTGCGCGTTTCATGAAAGTCATGTTCGTCTTGATTGTCCACAAAATAGAAGTGCCAGCAGGAAGTAACTCCGGCAAAAGGATTTACAATCACAGCGTAAAACGACAACATCCTTTACTGGAAAGGAATCGAGAGTCCGTAACACGCTCCTGAAAAGACTCGGAACCTGCACTGAATTGGGGTTTTGCGATATTTATGTTTGTGTGTGTGCAGATGTCTTTAACTGTCCCAACTGTTCGTCGGTGTTCAGTCTTATTCGGAGACCGTCTTTTCCTGTGTTGCATCATCCTGCAGGCAGCTATTGCGGATGATAGGCAGCGGGTGGGCTTCTGTGTTAAAGACCCAGTCCTCCAAGGAGAGAAGGTCATCGTCAGAGAAGAGAAGGTACAGATACCTGAACACACAGGAAGAATGCTCATTTAATTCAGTCAATACTGGATAAATAGATGTCTGTTTTCCAAGAAACAGCAGCTTGTTGGCAATAACTTATTTTTAAAAAACAAAAATTATATTTTTATTTATCAGGCAAATAAAATGAGTTCACATTTGTATACCTGCATTTGAGTCGGTGCACTGCACTTCCCTGAGAAATTAAAAATTAATCATTGATAACGTTCCAACACTAAAACTTATTTTTTGTTCAGGAAGACAAAGTAAATGTCATGCTTTACTATTTTTTCTACTGCTTTGTAAAAGCCTTACATTGGGTGGTGATCTAATAGATCAGTAAAGCACTGCACTGATAATCTCAGAGCTGATTTTGTTAAATTTGTTTGTCTCTCCGAGTTAGCGTCACATTCCCTTCATGGACATTAGAGTGGAATCAGTCTTCTCATGTTATTCTTTGTAGTTTCCAAAATGATTAACCTGTTTTTATGTGATCCTTTGTTACCCTTATTGCAAGTACAAGAAAGTCAACAGTGCACTACAAAGTGCAGTTAAAAATCTTCCAGTACTAAATTATTACACCATTACCCTGGTTTGAATTGAAACTCTCAGAGGGCCTTTAAGTTTGCAGTATAGCTGTTTCTAACATTAAGATTTGAGCTGAAAAAAAGAAGAAAACAATCGTGCTCGTTGTTAAATAACCCACATTATTTGGTGTAGATGAGAATCTTGATGAGCTACTGCAGGCACTGTAAACATACTAACTGCACCGGTATGTTGCCATTATTATGTTAAAACAGTTTTTGACAATGCACTTTGTCTGACAGAACCATAATGATTCCTTATGCACCCGAGGAAAACAGGTCTTTATCATCTGCTAGCTGCAGTACAACTTTGGATCCCGAATGGTTTACTTTGCTTAATGACCCAGGAATGAGGGGAGGTAAAATTTATTCATCCTACTGCACACCACCTATTTATCATCCTTTCTTATGCCTGCAAAAAAATAGTGCGTCTCATTCACAGCATTTGTGTGCTTCATGGACGGAACAGGTAATGGGTTATGATGAATTCCCAACATCCTCTATTACTTTTAAACTGACAATAATTTATGCATGTAGATTGTAAAATGCCGGTTCTTTCACCAGTGGGGATATAGAGAGGAAAAGGGGCTTACTTAAGTGTCTCTGAGAGGAAGAAGCTCTGCTGCATGTTATCATGGCTGACACTCGTGGTGTAAACATCGCGGATCCCAGAGAAGCCAGACTCCACTCTGCAGTGCTGCTCCAGGGCCTGGCAGGAGGCGGAGAGGAACATGGCATGTTTATTGTGGAAAAAAGGAAGACCATCTCCAGTTTAGCTCACAATGGGGCATTTCACAAAATCTACTTCAAACAAATCAGAGCATAGAAGTAAAACAATCAGTTATTCTTCTCAAATGTTGGAGCAGGAGTAGAAAATCCTTTACTCAACAACACTGTGTCCATGTGCGCCTACAGAAAGGCTACGATTGAGCATGCCACGGTCTTCAGCCAGCTGCACAATTGAAGCTTAAGCAATGCTAAATCTGACAAGGGCTAATGGAGAGTGGCTGAGCTAGCCAAGCAGATTAGCTCATTATTACCCCTGCTACAAAGGGCTGCCTTATACGTGCTAATTAACAAAGACCCTGACGTGTTAATGCTTGATGTTCATGGAGAGAAACGTCGTGCGCCGCTTTCAACCTTTGTGCCCGATAATTAAAGGCCCGTCAAACTCGTCAGCCTGATCTCTCCACTTCTGTGCGCACTAAATTAATGCTAAATCTTTCATGGCAGCCCTTTACAGTTTACTACAGTTAATGTCCTGTCTATTGCCACATTAATAATAGTGATCCCTGCACAACCTTCACCTCCTGCTAGTGGGATTGCTTGATCTACAAGGTAATGTATAGTGCCACACAATATCAAGGAAGGCAGTTCGGGGTAATTGAGGGTGTTAAAGGGGCTTGACATAATAGGCGAGTGCAATTTATAAAATGAAAATTCAAGCCAGTAATAAGACAGGATATAGGGGACAAAATTACACTGTGCAGTTTCTGACGCTTAAATAAACCATTAAATTATTTTTGTAGTGCACTGGCCTCATGTGTGCTTTATAGTTCAGTTGTTTGGAACCAAAGAATAAATATGTCTTCATATCGACTTTTAAAGGCTCTCTTGGACTTGCATTTCCTCAGCTTTGAAAAGCTTCAAACATTAATGATGACTAACTAACAGCGCTGGGGATCACAACAGTCATCAACATACACCCATTTTTATTTATTTTTTAACCCCCCTCTTCAGCACTGGAACCACATCTTTTTATTAGAAGTCCTATAATATTGCTCAATATTAGCTATTTGCCAATTTGTCCTTTGGAATTTATAATGGCTGATAAAGAAAAGAAGCACCCTTCAACATTCTGAGTGTCAATGTTGCATAATTTGTCCACTAGAGGGCACTCTGCATGCGGCACATTTTTGGGATTTTTACTTTGTTTCCTAAGGTTCCACCGACAAAATGCAGATCTAATTTATCCATCATTGTTTATTTTCTATCAGTTTTTAACTTGAAGATGTAAAACTGTCTCAGTTCTTTGAATTATTATTATGATTAAACGCCCTCTAATGACACCATTAGGTTTTGAGAAAATGATTGCTCACAATCCACATAACATTATAGCTACAGGCTAAAGGCAGATAAGTCCTATCCATCACTGTAGGGCAAATTTCACTGACTGACTGGCCATGTTGGACCCACGAGTGTCCGAGCGGGGTTTCCCTTCCTCACAACTGTTCACAGGTCCCAGGGCAAAACAGTGTGCTGTTTATTTGCAGTTTATGCATTGAAAAATGTTCAATAGACACATTTTTTTGGACATATTGTAATTTTGAGAAATATTACAGAAAATGAAATTAATATAAACAAAAACTGGAAATACTGATAGTTTGGTTGTTGATGATTGCTTTCTCTTTATCTTCATGTTTGGGGTCTCAAGAAGCTTTCCAAGGGGAATGTTTTGTAACTGCAACTTTACAGAAGGCATTTGAGTGCTACAATGGGAAGAACGGTATCAGGAAAGGTTTCTGATGTAAAACTCTGCCAAATCAAATATGATGAGCTACCTGCTGTTGTGACCGCTTTGTGACTAAGGGAGCAGCTGAAAGCATTTGTTTTTTGTGTGTTAACAGCTCACTTAGGTGTTTGTGTAACGGCGTTGATACATTTGCCTCAGTTGTAAGGAGGGAACTGCACAGATTTAAACAATGACACACAAACCCACCTACACATCTGTTTTATTCCCTGCATTAGACTTTCTGATTGATTAGGCACATGTGTGTTACCATGGTTGCAAAATTATGCTATATAAATTCATGATTTTTATTGTTGCCTGGCAACTTCTCAGAGGCAGGAAATAGTCTGGCACATAGCCAGCTCCAATATGGAAAACCATCGCTTTTACAGTGTGATCTCGTATTCATACAGATAAGGCAAATATTAACGCTGAATTGATGATCCCACCTCAACAGCCTCCCAGCCCCACTCTCTGTACTTGGGGTCGTGGGTTAGCCTCCACATGTACATGTAGCTCTCAATTACTTCTGGTCGTAAGATGTAGTATCTGTCGCTCAGTCTGGTTGCCGTCGCCTCGGCTCCGCTGTCGAATCTGAACGCTTCAGGTCCCAGTTTAGTAGCTGATGAGACAAATACACAGACAAGACGTGGGATGATTTTCCGCCAGTACAAATGAAAAGTTTTTCAACAGATCTGTGCTTAGTTTTATAGTCTAAAATTGTTCAGAAAAGACGATGAAAACAATGATTCAGTGTTCTTTCTTTGCTGTGCATCACCTTCATACAGAATTCAGTCCTTATTCTCAGTTTAAAAAAGGCTTGAGGTAAAAATTAAATGAGATCCTCACAGCTGGTCAGATGGTCTGTAGGCTTTTCTTTATCTTCACTTTCATTATATCTCAACCACAATTCAAGACTACATAGCAAAGAAATTCTATTTAAGAAACAGCACAAAGGAATCTGTTCTTTCTCGGGTCAGGACAGGAGCATTGGCATAGCAACATCTTAAATTTAGAAACATTGCCTAACGTGCTTACTTTGCTCTATTTTTTTTCTGCTATTCTGGCATATTTTAGAGGCCGTGTTGCCATTTAGAAAACATGAATATGGTTGGAGAAAACAGGTTCTTTGACGTGTTGGAAGTGGCAGCATTCAATTGGTCCCAAAAAACTCCCCCATCTTGTTGTAAGACATTGCTGTGAGAGCAGCAACAGTAGGAGCAGAGCATTCTGGGCCATTATGGCTCATTAAAGTGTGCAACACATAAAAACATCAAAGTAATAAATGGTTTAATGTTCCACACAAACTTCACTAAAGGTCTATCACTGTATAAAGGAAGACGAAGACAACTTCAAACAAGAAATTCTTCAGTGTGTTATGACACCACCTGCTTGGGAAAAGGGAAGCAGAAGAATTAATAACTACATGGATGCTGCTGAATCACTATTTTCATTGGTAAAGCTTTCAAAGTCAACAGTGTGAGGAGAACTCCAGTGGATGCTACTCAATTAAAAAAATAAAGCAAACTGAAAAACAGACTCACTACTTCTCTAATTAAGCATAAAGGAGCAAAATCAAGTCTGAAGTGATTTGAGCTGCACTGTAGCAGCAAAATAAAACCCCAAAAACCCTTAAATGTAGATGTATAAACGATGTTTGTCACCTCCCTAAAGTCTATATGAGGCTGAGCAGATGCGTGAATAGTGCAGGTAGAAATAAATCAATCAATAAAAGCAACCTCTGATGCAAAACGAAACCAGAAGTAACATGAAGTCAAGCTGCTCACACTAAATCACAGCTGCACTGAGTGACAATCTTACTACACTTTCAAAGCATAAAGGTGATTATGACTGCACTTGTGGTACATCCATCTATCTATCCACACACACACTCCGACCTCAATAACCTCTTCATCTCCTACTGCTTCCTTTGAGGTCCTCATTTCCCTGCACCAGCTCGATGCTGTGAAGATGGCAGAGATCCAAAAGTAGGAGCAGGAGGAGTCTTTATGGTATCGGTATTTAAGACACAGCTTAACGGCAGCCACTTTATGTGCATGCAAGAGCAAATCTCACTTCTCTCTCTTTCCTGTAGACAGCTAATCCGAGAGCTTCTAAGCACCATTCAGTTCCTGTAATGAGTGAAGAAAAACCTGGTGGCTGACTATAGAAGAGAAAGCCAGAGAAGCCTTGCGGGCCTGCAGATCAAAATGCGTTCAAAGCGTATCGAGGAACCTGTTATGTGATGAGTCACATTAGCTTACTGGCAAACGAGCACTTGAAGATGAATCCTTACAGCCCACCCAACAGAGGAAGGATAAAAAAAAAAAGCTTGAAATTAGAAGGGGAGATTATTGTCAGGACCAAGACGTATACCGAGGCATAAATCAAACAAGGGTCTTCCCAATGCATGTGGGCAGGCTTGCTTATATGATTTTTTTTTTTTTTTATTGCATTTTTCCCCTGGGTGCATCTTTAGAGTGCAGCCATATACATTCTCATTCATAGGCTGGAGCCAAAGCAAATTTGCCATTGGAGGTTTTATCACAGTGTTTACTCTTCTAAACTTGATCCCTATTCCCTCTCTTATTCTCTCCGTTTTTCTTTCTTCCAGATACATTTCAACATGCTGTTATTATCAGAATCAAACAAACTCCGAGGCTCCCTGGCTGCTGCCCTACAGCTGTGAGACATTACAGAATAACTGAAGTTTAATTCTTTGCTGCTCCTTATTAGACCTGCCGTCGCTCCGCTGAGGTGAAGCCACCAAGAATGCTTCTCCTTTTTTGTCAGGTTAAACGCCCAAGGCTCTTTTAATTTACAATATTTCTCCCCTAGACTCAGTTTCGTTACTCTGAATGCTACCATAAACTCTCCTAACAAGACAGCTATAGTGCGCTACAGCAGTGAATTCCTCTGGCTTGGCTGTAAGGAGAATGAACACCAAATTGAGAAATAGATTTGGGATAAAACAGTCATTCACCTCAGAAGGAGATTCTCTTCGGCAACCTGACAGGTCAAGACGGGTGGGAGGGCTACAGGGTCTGCTCAATTATTTCTCCTTTTTGCATAAGTGTTAGGATTTAGGTTCATTGTTTCATTTAATTTAATAGGAAAATTCTCGGTATCCCTCTTTGACAGCCAATCAGTGGCCTCACTAGGAAATGGTCACTAACAGAATTATTAAAGAAGAAAGCTCTAGAAGCTGAGTTCTCACTGAGATTTAAAACCTATATGATTTTACCTGACTGTGACTTGGTCACTGCTGCTAAAAGTTTGCAATTTTCCATTTGTGCAAAAGCATCTCCAAAGCAAGCAGACTACTTTGCCTTTGTGGAAATTATAAAAGTATACCCTCTGTCTTTAGATATGTTCAAGATCTGCATAGGCAGTAAATGGTAAAATGGTAAATGGCCTGTATTTGTATAGCGCTTTTCTAGTCCCTAAGGACCCCAAAGCGCTTTACACAACCAGTCATCCCACCCATTCACACACACATTCACACACTGGTGATGGCAAGCTACAATGTAGCCACAGCCACCCTGGGGCGCACTGACAGAGGCGAGGCTGCCAGACACTGGAGCCACCGACCACAGTTGTGCCTTTCAAACCCAACATAAACCCTGCAAGTGCTACTGTATTTGACACTATTCCAAAAAAACCCAGCTCTACAGCAGCCCTGACATTTACCTGAGCGAGTATAGCTCTCATGACATGTATGTGTGATCTCTGCGGCAAGGTCCAGGTAGTGCTGCCTCTTCTCCGCTGCGCCATCATCTGCCCCAATTCCGATCATGCCCCCGGAGAAGCAGGCCAGGTGACCCATCTTGTGGTCCAGGATTCCTCCTCTCCACTCAGCCATGTAGGTGAGACCACCAGGCGACTTCTGTACCAGGTTGGCTTCGATTGCCTGCAATGACATACGCAGTTGGGAATATTTGAACCTGATGTGCCCACTGCCATCATTCGCATACTGTTTGTTGCTGTGATCAACATCGGGAAACGGGTTTCTTTCACCAGAGATTTTACTTCTATGTATAAGAGTTCACAATTAATAGTGATACGATATGGACAAAAGTACCGGGCTACATACATATTACACACACAGGAGCTGCTCAGCTTTACAAACTTATGCTGCAAAGCTTCCTGCACACAGTTTTTGTGCTGATGTTAATGTCAGAGGAGCTTTAGAGTCAGTTATTGAGTCAACAGAGCATTGGCGACATTTAAGCCCTTGTGCTCCTCTCTGCACCAAGGCTTAAAATTGATTGAATTCAAGCATGGTACTATGATAGGAAGACACCTCTGCAACAAGTGAGCTCTTTAGAACGACTCATTCTTTTACAAGTGTTGTAAAGGCAAGCTGCATGGCCAAGTGCTTGATTTTATACACCTCTGGCAAAAGATTAAAAGGTATGACCCAATACTTTGTCCATATAGTGTACTTAAAAAGCCAATTACTTTTAGTCTGATTTAAACTGTACAAGCAGACCCCTCACAGTTCCAGAGAGGTACTGAGGAGAAAGGTCTTCTCTCACATCTCTAGTTTTATTTCTCCATGACCCAGAAATATTCTTTGCTTTTTTTGAGGATTTTCATAAATGAATCTCTAGGAGAGACGAGCCTTACCGGAGGAGCTCTGGACACAAAGACACTTCGATGCCTTTACCGCACTTAAACTTCACTTGGGTAAGTATATTTGGTGAGTATTTTAACCGTTTATTTTAGTTTTCTATGATTGATGCAGCAGCAGCGTTTCCCTCAAAATCTAAATTTTTGTGACACAAGTTTGACAGACACAGACAGGAATACAGAAATCAAGTTGAAGCAGGACAAATGATAAGTGTTCATTTGTATTCATGAGTTGTATTAGATATTTAAACGATGGTCAGCTGTGCAACCAACTTTTCTACCCCTAACTGTTTGTGTGCGTTAAATAAATAAAAGCTGCTGACATACCTTCATTCTTGTCACTGTGTGTGTCACATTATGAATTCGACTGAGAGTAAATGCCTAATTTTTCATGAACTTTATGCTCCTCTGACAGAGGTCATAAAAAGCAGCAGTAAGCAGCTGTGCCACCTGTCATCTTTAATAGACATTGTTTTAAAATTACTGCTCCGAAGCAAGGGCATCTCATTTTGACTTCTATCTCCTTGTGTCTTCTCCTTGCCTCCTCTGCTCAGACCTTAGGTCGGAAGGACTGAGACATGAAGAGACAAAGAACAGCATAGAGGACTTACAGACATCTTAGAAGAGGAGGCTGAAAAGTCTTAAAGGTCTGAGGAAGACATTTTTTATCGTCCAATATTGGCTACGAAGACAGTACAGAGACTGCTGTGCAAGAATGCAGGTGGGGACTTTCATACTACAGATGACTAGCTCAGATAATTAGATGTTTATGTAGCAATGTCTACAGTGATGCTTCAGCAATATTTAGAAATTAGAGCAATCAGACAGACTTGTGTGTTTATGTTGACTTATTATGTTATTATCACAGTGGATTGAGAGCTAAAAAAAATGCATGTAAAGAGATTCTCTGCAAACTCTATGCACTCAGTATTATTTGAGGCATAACATTTGTTATTCACCAGTTTCTCACCGTCTGTCTCTGCGTTTGTTCCAACAAACCTAGAACTGGATGCTACGATAAAACCTGACAGATGAAAACGCACAAAGTACTATTAAAAGATTATATCTTTTACTTTGACATCAAATCTGCAGCAGCAGAATTTTTTGCAAGTCCAAAGTCATGTTTACTTATCTGTAGATGATTTAATGCAGCCAAAGTTATAGGAGAAGATAGTGCAAAAGGATTGATAGCTAGCAAATACATTCAAATATGATGCTTTGCACTCCATGCATGCATATCATTCAACTGGCTGTTCACTGAAACCTGAAAAG
Source organism: Copadichromis virginalis (assembly GCF_057382275.1). Taxonomy (NCBI): domain Eukaryota; kingdom Metazoa; phylum Chordata; class Actinopteri; order Cichliformes; family Cichlidae; genus Copadichromis; species Copadichromis virginalis. The sequence goes on from NC_140628.1 coordinate 30,049,648, forward strand.
TGTTTATACATAACACCTGGTAAGATAGCTGCTTGGTTCCCTAAAAGAGCTCTTCATGACTGTTTAAAGTAGAATTGCTCAAGATGTGGTGTGATACATGCAGTTTAGATTAAAGTGATTATTATTCACCAGTGCTGTATGTGGGTGGTACTGGAATGTGGACTAAATATGCATACTTTTAATTTGGCACGACAAACGTAGTTGGTGTCCACCAGAAGTAATAACATAACAGTGCTAACAAGACAGGAGCCACAGCCGACCATGCAAAGACCGTGACCTGCAAAGACCCACTCTGCTGCCGTCTCGTTAACACGGTCCGCAGTAAGAGATAAAACGACTGATTATTTTTTTATCAGACACTGATAATTCATGATAATTGCGTTACAATAGAATATATAGACAATCTTTCCTCCTATAAGGGATTAGTCCAGTGTGGCTACTGCAGTGCTGCACAGTAAATGTATTGCTTTTGTTGCAAATTAATTAACTGAAGGAATCAAGAATCTTTTTTGTACATTTCTGCTTCTTTGCAGGTGTTTCTTGTCAGTACTTTGTTTCATAAAACAGCGGTTTCCACTTGCAATTCTTGTTTACAGCAAGGGAATCACTTCATGCTAAATAGGGGGTGTTATAAATAGTTTATAAATACCATGTTCTCTGAAAAAAAAAAACATTTTTCTTGAGGGTTGCGGCTGATGATTTTCCTACTAATTAGCTGTTGTTAGCAGTAATCATGGCATAGCATAATTAGAAAATGTTCTCTCATTCAGCACCGTTTTAATTAGAACTCTACTTTTATTTGGATGCCAAAGATAATGAGTTGTGCCATGCCTTCACCTCAGATCTCTGTATAAACATGTAGCATATAACTTAATCTAAAAGCGCGGGGGTCCTTTGCCATTTAAATACCAAGTCACAGGGGAGAAAGAAAGTCTGTAATTAGTAATTCTGCCTCTGGCTTGACCCTCTGATGAAAACCGAGGAATTCTCAGTGGCAATCTTAAATTATTTTCTATGATATTGTAATTGTAGCCACAGGCAGTGTGGTTTACTCTGACATTATCTCCATTAAAGAGGAAATAATAGTGATTTTATACATGATCATAGCACGCACATTCAAGTATACGGATATTTTTCTGCTGATAGTGGAAGAGCAGCTTTTACTATTGCACCACATGAAAACATGCTCCATTTGGCTGATTACAGCTGAGTCCATTCTGTGTCAGATAAAGATAATTTACAGTGTTGTATCCTTTGCTCAGCCTTCAACTAGTCCGTAAAAACAACATACTTGCTTGTCCTGCTGTTGATTGTTACGGGTGTAAAGCAGTTTGTGGGCTTTGCTTTATTAAAAGTGTATGCTAATTACTGTAATTATCATTTAATCTAACTGAGCTATGCTTCAGCAAGTTGATTCCTTTATTTACACCGAAAAATAAAGATTTCCATACCTCCAGTGCAGTGTAATACATCTTCTTCGCATCGTCGTCCGTCTTGTCTGACATCAGATATGATTTGATCAGATACTCATAAAAGCTATCCCCAAGGCCACCAATGGAAACATGATCTACAGGAGAAAATAACAGGTAAACTGAGTTATTCAGCAAAGTCTCTCACACGCACAAACCCATATGCATGGATACAGATTTTTTTATTCATGATTTTCTGCAGGTGCTGGAAAATTTTTAAACAAATTCAGAATTTCTTGAAAAGATGGCAAAAGTATTTTATATGTTTCAGGAGAACAGTCACAACCACACTTTAAACAGGAGACTTAGTGGTCAATAATCTCTAATCTTTAAGCTTTTACACCATAGCTTACAAAGTAGACACCTTATTGTTTGAGATAAGTTGTGAAATTAGTGATTGAGATCATAAAACCACCAAAAACCTTTGATCATAGATCAAGTGAGCATTAGGTCTGTTTGCACTAGAATCAATCAGCACAACTGCCCCCTAAATGAATGCAGTCACTTCTGCATTGGCTTCTTTGTTCATTTTAGATATAAACACTTTGCTGCTAATCACAATAAGTACAAAGCTCATGGCGATTCCAGTACAACTAAAATGATTTGATTATGTAACCATGAAAAGTTATTCAAATGTATTTCTGCTATAAGTTTTGATGAAGACTTTACAATTACCGTGAACTAAAACGTGATAGTTGCAGTTGAGAAATCGTTAGTACTCTTGTGTTTTCTGGTTATGTAACGCACTTCAAGCTTGTCAGTGGAAACTGAAACAAACGCCTGTTGATTTTCCACTTGTCTGCTATAATTTGAATTCAAAAGATGAATATGATCTCACATAAAAGGCAACTCTTCATTAATCCACATATACTCATTGCATGCACATACACCTTTGCTAACTCCTCTGCAAGGTTATCACAGTGCTGCTGTGTTTGTCCTTGACACTGACAAATGAGAGAAAGCTATGAAGCCAAATGCACCCCCCCCCTTTTCTGTTGATATTCATACACAGTTTTCCTCACCTCGTTTACATCCTCGCCCACAACAGTTTGCTTCTGTAATGATTCAGATTGCCACCTTTTCAATTCAGGCACCGTTTGATCACCTGATTTCCCCCAAGCTTCTTTCAGGTAAATCGGAAAGATCCAATTTCCTTAAGTAATTGAATTCATTCTCATTTTAATAACCCAGAGCAACTGGAGTCATATAGCCCTTGCTACTGTAGGAGCCCGGTTTTACAAATGAAAGGAAGAGGGTGGATAGGTGGAGGACACAGGCGAGCTGCTGAAAGAGCTTTGACATGTGAGGTGATTCAAGGTCTGTCAGTAATGTGAAAGCTAAAGAAAAGAAAGAGAAATGGAAAAGGAAAGAAATGTGAAACCACATTCAGCAACCTCACACTCCTGTAGTCCTGACCCACAGTGGGTACACATAATTACTGTAATACAGTGAATATCAGGAAACAAAAATCACCTTCCCAAGTGGACCTGTGACCCCAATTTCAATTTAAACGTTTTTTTCTGACTTTACCCTTCATCACAAAACTTGTATGCATCCTAAAATATCTGCGCTGATATTTAAGTATTATGCACAGTACAGTACTTACGCTGGACCCAGTTGCCACTGACTGGACTGAGAAAGTTTGGGTACAAGCCATGGGGTTTCTCAATCTTGTTCAAGAGTTTCCTGATGTTCATCACCTGCAAATCACATGCCATTAGGCAAGGGGAATTTGTATTATGCCATCACCTCAAGGCTGAAAGGCATTTTGCACAGAAATTGTGGTAATAGGAAATCAGAACATTCTGTTCAGCGCTGTAAATTGCAAAGGAAGGGTTATTCATATACTGAACCTTCTCCGTGTATACTGGATTGCTGGACAGCTCAGTCAGATGCACAAATTCGAGGTGAAGAGTCCCAAACTCAGCCAGGATACTGCTCCCGGCTGAGGCCCAACCCCAGCTCCAGCTGGTGCCACTACAACAGGGATGACATTCAAACACGTCCACTAAGTATCGCAAAATAGACAGTTCAGCAAGAAAGATTCATAGTAAATATCACTTATTTTTCCATGTAAATAATAATAAAACGTAACAAAATTTGGTTTATCTGTCTGTGCCCATGTTTGTGAGTGGTTAGATATGCAATGCCCACTGGGAAGTGTTAAGGAAGACAAGAAGAAGCCGGTTCAGTTACCCCGTCTGATGTTTGTCACCTGTCAGTTTTACTGTTTTTGATTCAGTTGATACTTAGCTGATCCTGACATTTTTTTTATAATTCTGAGAGGCTTACCTGCTGCTATTGCGCTAGAGTTTGAATATTTTATGTAAAGCTGTGGCTAAGTCATTATGCTAATTTGACACTGCACACATAGCCTGTGTTTCTCTTTAGTTATATATAGTATGTGCTTGTTTTTAAATTAGTAAAGCCTTATTAATTTAAGCCACATCACCTTATCTTTTTGTAGCATCAGGTATATGTAGTTGAGCCTGTAAAACATAAATATTTACCATGCTCAGATCTTTGTTTTAGGATCGGGTCTTTGTGAAACTGACACTGCTAACTGCAAATGCAGATTAATTACATTCACTGGTGGCATGCTGTGAACGTAATGGGTTTAATCGCTGTCCTAATCTTTTTGGTTTTATTCATACAGTCTAAAACATGCTCAACAGATAAGCATATTCATTTGGATGTAAGAGGAGCTAATAAAGCGTTTAACTTTCTATATGCTCGCTCTTTACAGGATTGCTCTGGTTTTCAAGTGAAAGCACAACATTATTTTGTTTGTGATTGCTTACCAGGATAACCTTCTGATACCCATCAATATCCTCTCAGTGAAACAAAGTCTGATATAATTGGAATTTTTCCAACTGCAACTCCGTATTTGAAGCTAACAATCTACTCATTGTGCTGCCTTTGTGTACAACTTTTTTACATGACATCAATTTCCTTGTTTTGTTTCCACAAAATTAAAGCACGAGAACTACTTTGGGACAACAATGTATAGTTTAAAAGGCATTTTTAGCTTTCTAGCTTTCCTTTCTGGTATACTGCCACTGCAGCAGCATTAAACCAAACTCCAGGGAAGAGCCTCAACACTTGCAAATCTCATTTTTTCCAAGGCCACTTGCAGACGAGATTCTTCAGATGTTATAGTATACGTCATATTCTCATCACAGTGCAGCTGAACAGAGCTGAACAAAGTACTCTGAGTGCTGGTCGGACCTCTCTGTACTCAGTCTCTGCTTAATGCACGAGGCTTTGCCTTTTATTTCAGATAGAAATCAGTGACCATCTCCTGCAATCTGTACAATGCATTCCATCCAAAGTGCACTGATCTAATTGAATTTTATATGTGGTTATTAAACTACTAATATCATAATGACAACATTGAAATTATAAATTCATATTTTTCTTCATTTTTATGCATAAATGCCAAATGTTTACCAGTTCCTGTGATGTAAAGATGTTACGTCTTTGTCTGTTTATGTGAATACAAACAGCCTGTATCACATAGTGCTGCACATAACCATGACAGGCATTTTTCTGTGTATTTTGACATTTTGTCGACCAGTCAATAAATTAATAAACAATACAAATGTTAATTTCACTGACAATAAAAATCGGGTTATGTAATTCCAATTTAGTCAAATGAGTTTAAAAAACTCTCTCTTTGCCCATTAAATCTTGTATTATTAACCTAAGGTCATCACATTTCTGTGCTTTTTGTAAACGGCTTATGACACTGACCTAAGAAATAAAAACTGCAGCACATAACGTTCAGACGTTTAGAGAACTATTCCCAGTAGTTACACACTCCAAGTGGGTGCATTTTTAAAAATCTTTTTCCGATGGTGGTGGTAGTTTTAAAATACATAAAATTAACTTGGCAGCTGATGTGGGCTGGCCCTCTGTCTGGTAAAAATAAACTAATCAAAAGTCTATAAAAAATAGCCCTCTCCATCATCTAACATTAATTTATGTTCGACTGCTGTGATTGATGTTTGTTTAAAGTTTCATTATACTCAATGTCAAACTCAATGCCTTAATATAAACCTGGAAAAGTGTTTTAGAAACTGCACACCAAGGTCAGCAGTGCTGGCCCATTAGTTAGTGCGGGTAAGATCACTCAACAAATCAAAGCTTAGTGTGGTGAACTGATGCTTGTCAATGATTAGTTAGTCCATAATACATTAAAAGAATGACTTTACATATCCTCTAAGAGTTGCTGGAGGATATGTGATATCGGATAATGAATTGAGTTGAAATGTTGAGAAGGTGAGAAGAAAGGGGAGAGAAATGGTGGGAAGTGGCTGGCGAGTGAGAGCAGAGAGGAATCAAAGAGTCTGGCACTCTGATAAATGCACCTATTAAAGGTTTAGGCTTAATACTTCTGGCTAGAGTCATATCTGATTCCCGCTTCAAGTGGAATCAATTGAAACTCGGTACAGGGCAGCAGGTGTTGCATTCGTTTTTAGAGGGAGGGGCATAGGGTGGTAGTCTCTGGAGTCTCTGGTAAGCAACATCACTGGCACGCATCTGTTAACCCTTTCACCTTCTTTAACAAACACAATCTATTCCATATCAGTCAGAAATATAATCGAGTGTAAGAGAAAAAAAAACAGATTAAGAAATGGAAATCAATACCACGTGTTGGGAATAATGTGCTTGGGAAAAGTAGGATCTTTTACATTTTAACTGCAATCATTTTAGCATTGTTTACGCTGTCATTTTAACAGGAAACATAAATTAAACACTACATCTAATGTTGTTAAGGGGTTTAAGTGCCGTTAAGAACATCTTTAGCACGTTGAAGGGGTTTTTGGCTACAGAACAGGAAATGTGACATTGTTAATTTGTAAAAGGGGAATCTGTGAGTTATTGCATAATCTAAATTATAAGGTTGAGAGCAAAAAAAACCAAACACAAAATCAAGAATTTTATTAGCTAATATGTTATTTTCTCACATATTTTCTTCCTCTAAATATTCGACAAAGCTGAAAGAAGGCTCCCTGGAGCGTATTACTATAATGATAGTGATCATGACCATGTTCAAACTCTCTGTCAACTGAAACTGAAATAATCTGAGCGATTAAGAGTAAAAACTTGTGGTGTTTTTTTGTAGAAAGTCTACATATGCACTTCCTGTCAATCAGTTTTACCATACTGTTTTATATAATGTACACACACTAACACAGTAGTACACGCACTATATACCATTAAACATACGAAGAATCTATCACAAGGAAAAAAATCAATTAATGGAAACTCCCCTGAACTGACTTCCCCAGGGTGCACACGTTCTCTCACACGCTGCATATGTTTACTTCCAAAGTGACGTGGGTTTGTTTTTGTGTGATACACTATGGGTAGTATGGTTCCTCCTGCCCATCTGTAGGACTGGCACTGTTTGTAATGTAGAAGGAATTAACTGTAGACTGAGGTAATTAAATCTTCCAGCAGCTGTCCAGCTTGGCTGGTGGGTTAATTGGTAGCAGGTGGAAGACAGGGGTGCCAGGAAGTATCTTATAAGAAAATACGATTAGTTAATGAGAAGAAGAGTCTGAAAGTTAAAACTTGGTCACGTAATTTTGATCCATATTCACATCATGATGTACATTTTACACTTTGTTGTTCATACATCATACGAGTGATGACAAGACAATAGTCACGTTGCATGAATGTAGGCCAGCAATGATAATTTGCCTGTCACAGCCGACCGACACAGTGCTGTTATCATTCATCAGTTTGTCAGATTTCTTTATTGTAAGCTTTTCAGTTCCGATTTCTGTCTCACTATAAAACTGTAAGCCACTTTTTTCCCCTCTTTATTTCCACTCCCGCCTAAAAAGGGTCAAACCCACATCCAAACAAGCGGAGAAGCAAAACTCCACGCTGGAAATTGCTCTGAAAATGAGAATAGCTCAAAGTTGTGCTGCATGACTGTGGCATTAAGAAGATCATGTCAACACAGATTCTAGATTAGAAAGGCAATAGTTTAGAACAGATTGAAAAATTAACACTGTTCATTTAAAAACGTGCAAATATTATTCAGACGATCTTCTGAAGTGGTTATGAACACAGATTAATTTTTATCTAAATGTCATCTGCATTATGAAGCTTAGCCTGCAGCTGATCCACTGTCAGTAAACAGAGCCTGTGTGACTGGGATGTTTTTTGCTTTCCTTAATTGATGTTATCGCCACATTCAAACAACATCTATCTTACTTAATGACAACTTGCATGTTGAACTTTGTTTTTTTTTTTCTTCACAAAAGCCAAAGTTTTGCTCACTCCTGAATGTCAGAAAAATGTGATAGCTTTCAATCGTCTTTTTATCAGAGAAGAAGGACAGCTGGACGCGATGACTTGTGCTGAGACTCACCTCCCGAGATTGATGACTCCTCGGGGTATTCCTGTTGGTGTGTTGAAGGCAGGCAGTAGCTTCTCTCCCAGCTCCACTGCTTTATTTTTGAACAACTGAAGAGAAAACACAAAATACAACTTGGTGAATATTAACTGACAAAAATACAGTATGCATACAGTCATGCAAGTACATCTATGTACATCCTTACTGCTTCCACAGGGATTAAAATGGTAAGTAGCAGTCAGGCGCTGCTAATCAAATGCACTTGATTAACTGATCATCAGCAAGTGTGAACACCTCTATAAAAGCAGAGGCTTTGACTGAGCATGTACGTGTGTGTTATCATGACACCACAATCTTCCCAAGAGTGCTCAAACTGTGCAATACTAAGAGAAACTACCCATCCCCCATCAGAGAACAACATCTCAGACTCGAACATTTAACATGCTGACTGAGCTCTGTAAAGTTCATGACATAGCAGCACAGCTTAGATTTGCAAAGTTGCATCTAAACAAACCATAAAACTTGTGGAACACTGTTTACAGGTTTGGACAGCGCTGTGGTATATTGTAATAAGCAGCAGCTATTACTACCTCCCACCAGTAGGTGGTACTGTGTTATTGTATGTGTTCTGAGCTTATGGAGAAAAAGTCCGGACCTCCACCATAGCCTCGTCTCAGTCCTCTGTGCTTGGTCTAAAGTTATTGTTGACCACAACCCACGCTACACGGGCAGTTGGAGCAACACTGCATAAAGTTACAACAAGCGCCATGTTTTGCAAAAACCAAACAGCATACCAACGCAAACACCTCATCCTGTCAAGCACGATGACGGAGGTGATTTGGGTTTGTTTCACAGCCACAGTGGCCTTGTTTCTTGGAGTCAGCCATGATCAAGTTGACCATCAACACCTCTGTATACCAAAGAATTGAATATGACACCATCTGTCTGACCATTAAAGCTTGGATGAAACTGGGCTATGCAGCAACACAGCGAGCCCAAGCACTTAAATGGGTGAAAAGAAAAGAATCAAGGTGCTGCATTGGCCCAAAGTCTAGACCTCAGCTAGCTATGCATAAATGAATCCCACAAACCTCAAAAACCTTTATCATGAAACAACACTGTATAGAAGAGTGGGTCAAATTTCCCCCAATAAATGTGACAAACTGATAAAGTAATAGATTAAATTACTACTTCAGGTTATTTCTGCTAAAGGTAACTCTATAATCTCAGACTGGATGTACTTTCACAGGAGTACTAAGAGTTATTTTTTAGATGACTGTAAAACATCCAGCGTGTGTGAATTAGCTTCTGTTTATTTCTTACTCATAAATAGTTAAACACGTTGCCTCTGACCACCCTCCCCCCTCAAAAGACAAACAAATAAAACAAAACCAATAATGTAAAAGCATTAACACAACTACTGTAATATTAAAATAACTCTTAGTTATGTGCTCTACGAAAGTCTATTTAAAACTGTACTCCCTTCACATCTGCACTAGCAACAGTCTCACGTCGAGGCAGTATCATCTTATGAGCTGGACTATCTTTCATCAAATCTCCATTCATTCTCCACCATTAACCAGAGGGAATAGTGTTTGGGGGGAAAAAAGGAAAAGAAGATAAAAGAGTAAGACATTGAAATCTCGACAAAGAGAGAGATGTCTTAGAAGACAAAAAGGTAGCTGAGCAGAGGTGAGATTCATAAAAGAGAGTGAAAACCTCAGAGGCTGGAGACAAGAGAAAGTGACTGAGGAGACACTGACGTGTTATATGGAGAGAAAACGGTGTAGCTGAGGACAAAGCGCAGTCAGAAAGAGCTCGTGCAGGAGAGCAGTGACTCAGCAGAAAAATCGAAGATGAGAAGAGAAATTGCAGCCAGATAGCTACAGCCCACTTGTCTTTAGCATGATTATTATTGTAGAAGAGAACTTTGCAGAGTCTAGTTTGAAGTGTGCAGTTGTTTTGAAGAGAATTTCAGAGTTCTATTAAATATTTACAACTGGCCCGTATATTCTTCACTCCATAACTATATAGGGAAGAAAAGAAGTTTAAAGCTGCCTCAGAGCCATTTGTTTGGTAATGGTTGTTTGTTACTGACTGAATCTGGTTCAGAAAACAATCACTGGGTTATTTTAATACTTGAGGACATTAAAAATATTAATGAGTCTCATATTGTTTTTACTTTTAGAAGGAATAACATAATTAAAAAAGCTCCCATAAAACTAAAATTAAACATGAAAGTAAGAATAAGATTTTACTACAATGTAAAAAAGAACTTAAAATTAACATAAAAAAATTTAGTTATTGAGCCTTTAACTGTGATTTACAATAAAACACTAATGAATGAATCTGGATTTCCGCAGCGCATGTCATTTCACGACTTAATTACTCAGCAAATGAATAAATAATGAAAGCTACTAATTAGTTGCGACCCCATCAAAAAAAAATTCAAAACTAAAACATTGATGTTAAAAAAGAAAAGGCGAGCCTGTTTCACAATGTCACCTTGTCCTTGGGACCAAATGGCGTCTCCATAGCAGACAGCATCAGTAAGAAAAGAAAAGTGCCATATAAAACCATAATTATATCTATACCTTAAATGTAAACTTTGCACAGTGGGTTATACACGTAATGTACTCATTTAAACTACACTGTACATATCCTAGTAGTATGTACATCACAAGAATAGCCAGAAACACAAGAAACTGCATCACAGAATATGAATGGTATTATTTTTTACACCCTTGAATACAAGGACTAACACAAAAACAACTTCACTTATGATGTCAGAAACTTTATACTGATAAGGACAGCAGTAAGAACAGGAATACATCCTACATACATGTAAAAAGAAAGTTTAAGATTAGCAATACTCATCAATAGAACCTGAACGATAAGCTGGTTGATATAACCTGTTTGCCAATATCTCCATATCAGCATTTAGAATGTCTGATAAGTGGAGATAAAAGTAAAGAAATAAATGGTAAATGGCCAGTATTTGTATAGCGCTTTTACTAGTCCCTAAGGACCCCAAAGCACTTTACACATCCAGTCATCCACCCATTCACACACACATTCACACACTGGTGATGGCAAGCTACATTGTAGCCACAGCCACCCTGGGGCGCACTAACAGAGGCGAGGCTGCCGGACACTGGCGCCACCGGGCCCTCTGACCACCACCAGTAGGCAACGGGTGAAGTGTCTTGCCCAAGGACACAACGACCGAGACTGTCCAAGCCGGGGCTCAAACCGGCAACCTTCTGATTACAAGGCGAACTCCCAACTCTTGAGCCACAATCGCCCCATATAAAGAAGACATGCAAGAAACACCCTTCAACCATATTCTGAGTGTTGATGTTGCATAGTTTGTCTACTAGAGGGTACTTTGCAACAACATGTATTTTGGACGCCACAAACAGCTACAAGCCTAACTGAGGACAGTCGGCCAGGGAATAACTGAGTAAATAAATAACTACACATTACACACATTAGGGAAATCTGTTTATTTCTTATGTAAGTGAAATGGAAAAAAATCTCACCCTATATATTTAAATATCAGACTTTAACAAGATCTATGAGATCTCTCTTAGATCAGACACCGAATATGAGTCATAAAATTCCTATATCAGTAAGGCTGATATTTATAAAAAGAAATTTAATTATTATTGGTTTCAGACACTGTATTAGTTTAAGAATGTGTGTCTATTGAAAGATTTTATGGGACCGTGGTGGCAACAGTCACTTGTTAATTCTAGCTAGAACAGCTTCCCCCTTGACGTGTGTCAGTGCACATCTGTGTGTGTCACACTCGCTCGAGTCCCCTGGTTCTCCATTTTATCAGAGAGCGCGGTAATGACCCTCCGCCTGGTCTCATCTCTCTTCATCGCCCCTTTCTACCGCCAGTGCTGCGCGAGCAAACTAGAAGCCCAAAGGCACAAACACACACACACACACACACACCCAAAACCAACACAAATGCAACTCTGTCCTCGTTTACGTTTTGCATTTGCGTCTATTAAGGCTTCACAACAGAAAGATACTTTAGATCATGCAATCAATCACATTTAAATGAACTCCCTTTACTACATTAAGTAACAGACAAACATGAAACAGAAGCTGTTGATTATATTGCATTCATTTATTATTGTTTGCTTGTTTATAAATTACATGATTAATTATAGTAAAACCCCTTTGGCAGGCATCGTCTCAGTGCACAGCACACAATCTAAATGAAAGGCCGTGTTCGTAAATCTATCTTTGCCGACACGCCACTGCTCTCTTGTGCCACACTCAGAGCCTCCTCCAGCACACGAGCTTCCATCCTGAAGTGCTACTGTAATTGCACTTGCATCTTGTCCAATGTGAAGCTATGAGTAAAGTCCATGATTGGCTGGATTTACATTTCTTTCTGTGTTTTTTTTTTTTTTTAATATTTAAGACTCCCTGCAGGGATGAAAAGGATGGACGGATGGTGGAGCAAGGCAAAGAGCAACGCTGATAGAATGTGACAGCCGACAGGTCACTTTCTTCTCTCTCAGTTGAAATTTTCTGTCAGTTGGCAGATAGGAGGCTGGACACAAATGGCTTTTCTATCAGCTCTTAACTGCTGAAGACACACATCAAGCATGGAGTCATCTCTCTCAAAACAAACATCATCAGAGCCCAGTGGAGAGAAACTTTTCTTGGTCTGCCACTTCTGTTTACCACTAAAAACTTCTGAGTCCTCACTCCAGGGAACATGGCACATGGAAAAAAGAGGTCTATGCACTCTTCCACATGCCCAGATTTCAGTGTTAGTAATTTTGAACCTCTGTTTCCTGCCACTCTCTGCCCCAAACCCCTTTGTTCTTGTAGTTGTGTAACATATTTTTCTGTTACAGTTATTGTGGCACAGTAGATGCTACAGTCACCACAGTAATAAAGCTAATATACAATGTTGATTCACATAAACATTCCCATCAAACTTAACTGAAACCAAACAAATATTTAAATTCTGTTGGATACTAGAAAATATATTAAAAACACAATCAGGACCATTATAGTCCAGCAATTTTTTTTCCATCTTCAGTAATTTATATGGGTTTGATGGCTCTATGTGGAAGGCTGGATGTAATAAGAGCAGCACTAACATCCTATACAGAAAAAGCAGGCACTGTGACCGGCATAACAATGACTGCGTCAGCTACAGCGAGGAGAAGCTAGGGTGTAAGTGGGTTGCAAAGCTGCTTGCAAATGCAACCGCGAGCAGGCTAATGCAGTTTAAATATTGCACGCAAAGCCATCAGCTGATGAGGGGGATGATTATTGAGCTTGGCTGATTCAGCAGGGTTTTAAGACAACCTTAACGTAGCCTCTCTGAACTTATGCTAAGCTTAGCATTATGAAAAGTAGAGTGGGCTAAGAGCTGCAGCATGTTTGATCACAGAATATATATATATATACTGATCACACCTTCACTAACAAATCGAACATGGACAGCAAACATTTGAACTCTGTCGCATTAAAGAATGAGACATATTTTTCCTGTGTTGCAAAAGTTTGATAACTGCTTTCATCCCCATTTATCTGAGAAGGGAGAAAAATAGAATTTTACCAACCTCATTCTTCAATCGTAAGCTAAGTCCCTTATTCATGCATTTTTTGACTCTTCTTAATGTTTCTTGGCAACTTTCCCTTTTCTTCTTGTCATTTAGGACACATTATCATGGGTGATTAGACAGGTGACGCACATGGTGAAAATATAATGTGGCAATAAATGACTAGGACGGCGTTTTAGCAGCCAGCAAAGAGCATCATCAGCTGCTTGAATCCCTCACTCTCTGTGTCACTGGTGCTGAAGTGAAAATGGGAGTCTTTCGATGTGAAAACAAAGCCTTGTCTCTTCTACACCTGCCATCATTTCCTCTTTACTCATACTACAGAGATGCAGGAGACAAAGCTAACTGAAAACCTGACCTGCGTAAGATGACACAGGGGTGGCATGCAGCAGGGTCATCATGTGCAATTTGAAGGCAAATTTCATCCAGGGGGCTGGTTTGTGGCTCCTTGGATTCTATCCTCTATTTCTGAGAGCAAAGCGTATGCAGAGTGCATGCATAATCATATGTTGATTGCAGTTCAACACGGATATTTTCATGCAACTAGTTACCTATTTAAGAAGAGTTCATTTGAAATCACTTCAGGTTTCCTTTGATCGACAAGTAACAATAAAATCTAAGAAACTCAGTGGGTGAGTATTGGCGTTTTGAGAAACTTGGTGCCTAGCTGAGAAAAATAAAGGCATTTTCCTTTAGACCAGAGATCTATAATTCATATTCTGGCAGCTTATGAGTACGGATCTTCAGACTAATCTCCTACGCATCCCTCAAAGCTCAGCATTGTGTGAGTCTGCAGTAGTTTTCTCACAGATTTTTCCCTTTGTTCTGACTTGCAGAGGAGAGCTGCTGGTCAAAAATACATGTATAAAGCAACTTGCAGGCAGCAGGGAGCAGTTGTGATTACTTTTGTATCAAAAAAAATGTTATTTGGATGGGTTTTTTGTGATGCAGGGACTTCTCATGTGGAAATATAAACCATCCCTCTCACTAACAGCAGTGATCATTATCCTCAAGTTAACCTAATGGTTGGGACTTTGTTGCAAGATTCAGCAACTTTTCAAAGAAACTTTTTTCACTTTTTTATACAAATTACAGGTGAGGCACACATCTCTCTTTTTCTCTACGGTTTAGCGAGCTGTAGCAGCCAAGGAGAGTCTGTGCACTATGCAAGACAAGCTTTTAACTTTCTTTTTATAGTCATTATTTCACTTCTAAATATAGCTAAAATCTAAACACAGCCACTCGCAACTTATGTGTATGGTTAGATCTTACATCTTGTTAGATGACATTCCAGTTATAAGAAAATCTTTGAATACCGTTTGCTAATTAGGACAGAATTTTTAGTTCTGGCAACACAACAAAGGATGCTTAAAACTGAACCGTCTCTAACGGCTTGCAATTAACAAGAAATGAAAACCTTGTAATGACGTCAGCCACATGATGATGAGCCAGGGACAAAACAGAAAATCGTGTTTGTGAAATCACTTTGTAGGCAACACATCACTGTACAGCAAAACGTGTTTATTTTCCAATTCTAATTCATCTGCTAACTATATATTACATTGTCATAACATAAAATGAGCAATGGCAATTTTCTACACTAAGGTGACATCTTCAGCATTGCAGAATGACTTCATGTATTCACATTAGTAATATATCTAAAACAAAGTGCTCTTTGTTTGAACTAATGCTCATGTTCTGCTTACCTATAGTAAATTTTGTATCTACTTAATAAATATTCTGATACATTTCCATAACCTATAGAGGTCAAACCAAAAACAGCTTTTGTTTTGTAAATTTGAAAAGAGATCAGTGTTAATAGAAAAAAAAGGGACACTTTTGGCTGCTGTTTTATTCATAAGGGATCGCCAAAGCAGGTAGCTTTGCATGTTTGATTTGGCACATTTTTACACCGGATGCCTTTCCTGGTCTAACCCCCAGTGGGATTTGTCTCTTCTTCAGGGATCCAAACAGATCTTTCACTTTTACTAATCTTTCACTTGTTAGTCTTAGTATAAATATACCATAATTTTCTTTCTTTTCCCATTTCTCCTAAAACAACTTGTCAGCCTCCAAATCCTACAATGAATACCCCTATAATCTGTTTTTATGTGCACAGGTTAATTATGCTGAACATACAGTTTACAGAGTCAAAGCTGGGAAAAGCTTCAAATAACAAAATCAGGACTTTTTGAGCCTAACGTCAGCTAAAGTTGAGCTCCATGCGACACCTCAAACGATGTTTAGTCAGTAAATGATGGTGCTGCTTTTGCTGTGGAAACAGAATCCACTTTCACCACAGACTTAGTAAATCACAGATGTAATACACAAACACATGCAAAAAGACATCTGCAAACGAGCAAATTGAGGGAATGGTTGTAAAACATATTTACATGTTTCATCATAACTTGAACTGTGCACCCGTGGGGGTGTTTTAGCTGTGTTAGATGGAGTAATTATTTTGTTTTGGAAAATGGTCGTCCTACAGTTGAAAGTTGGAAAAAAAAACCCCAAAAAAAAACCCAAGAACACATTAAAACAAGGTTCAGGTTTGCTGCAGGCTGAAAGATAGCTGTGGTTTAATTCTACTGAGGCTCCAACAGGACACTCATTTTCTCAGCGCGAGGCGAATGGAACGCATTCTTTACAATTCTTTATAAGTAGCGGGTGCACCTTGTTTAATTTCTCTCCCAGCGGCATTGGTCATTAGTAGGATCCTTTTCTGTTCTCTTTATCTTAATGAGCCTGATAGGGGAACATAGAAATATTCCAAATAAAACAGACACCGTGCAGGTATCTCAGTGACTAGTTGCAGATGTCACTGATTGAAAGGAATATTACAAGTCTCAGCTTCAATAGTCTTCCCCGGTACATCTACCCTTTCAACTGGATCTGACAAGACTGACAGGAGGAGACCCTTTGATGCACATTGATTTCGTTCTTCATTTCACAAGCTGCTGGTGCGAGCTGACTGAAAAGCAGACAAGTCCACAGCTCACAGCACCATCATTTTACTATGCTTCAACAAGTCCAAATCTCACTACATCAACATTGTTGCCTTTGACCAAGCTTTACCCCTACTTTGAATACTGAGCTACAGATGGTAAGCTATATTTAGCCACAGTGGTGTGTAACATTCTCAATGAATATTCAAGGTTAATTTGGGCAAGATAGTAGAAGGACTGCAAAGTGTTCTTTTGCTTCTCTGTAAATCTTTACTATTGCCAATGAGGGAATTGTTTTAAAAGCCTAAACGTTATCCGAGCCGGTGGTTTCACTGCAAATTCCTATTCCATTGTTGTACCCCACTCACGTTTCAACATCTCAATCTGAAAAGCTGGCACAGTGACATAGCAGGCTGGGTTTAAGACGCACTAACTCGCAGCACGCAGTCTCACATCAGCCCCTGATGTCGTAAATCAAAAGTACTCTGCATAATTTATGCAGCATACCATCGCCTGAGAGCGAGTAGACGAACATGCTAAAACAGATCCAATAAATTAGACATGAGGACTTGCCGAAAACAAACGCAGTGGTAAAATGGAAGTACCCACCAAAGCCCAAATTGGAAAACAAACAAGTGGCGGCTGCTCAATCAAGCCCCCACTGGAAAGAAGCAGCTCTAAATGAGTCCACATTACAGCTATACTGTTAAGCAATGTTCATCAGCTTAAACGTTCCTCTCTCAAGTGCACGAGCCGCCCACAGACTTTCTGCCCCTCCTTTTGACCCACTAAACTGGGCTTATACAAATCATTCCAGTGTGCCGGCTACTGCCTCTGTATTATGTAGCAAACACAATAGCTGTTCTTTCTGTCAGCTTAGTGATGCAATTATTGAAGAAGATGTGGGTGCTGGTTGTAAAAACAGAAGAGGTCATTATTCAGTTGTTTCAACTTTAACATGTTCTTTCCATATTACAGGATAACCACCAAGTGGCAGTATATGCTTCAGTTTTGATTTGGGAACCAAAATGGTACGTTTTATCATCCAAAGCTGCTTATTTTGTGTTATTGCAACACAGTGTCTGCATGAAATGGAAAAAAAATAAATAAAAAGAACAGCCAGAGGGAAGACTTAATCCTACTCATGTTTTACTGTGTTTTTTAAAAATAAATACACAGAGACTCCACATGTTCGATTTATGGAGCCATCTCCAAGCTAGCCGACGGCAAATCACTTTGAATCATTGTCTTAGCACCTTGAGAGATAATAATATTGGCACACTCCCCACCTGTGGCATACAGGACAAATAAAACAAGCTTGTCCGTCACATAGCAACGCTGTTATACCCGTTTACGTATTGACAGATGTCATAGATGATCAGTCCTCGCTGTACCAAAGGACCAGACATCAATAATTCAACCTGCAATTTGCAGGGTGCCACAACCTTTCCATCATTATTACTATGGAAGAGGAACAGGAAGAAGATGGGGCTGATGGTGTCAGATCCAATTCTCATAAGGGCCTTAACAGTCTCACAGGCTCGGTGTAGGAGGACAACAGGCACCTACTGGCCCACTCAGCTAGACACAAGAGCTAACAGGTACCTTCCTGTGTGGGCATCGACAGACAACGCTCCCAGAGAAACTGTAGGAAATCTAAGAGCTCTTGTTAAAGTGTAAGAGAGAAAAACTGTCTGGGACTGCGCCTGTGAGCTACATGCAAATGGTGAAGACATCACAACTCTGTGTAGGAGATGGATTAAAGTTTTCACACATACTTTGTTATATCCTGTGAGAAACTTGCAGGCTGCAACAGAATGTAAAACATTTGAGACCCAACAGAATAATGCAGAGGCCGTAATGTTCATTATACTCCCTCAGTGTGAAAGTGCTGTAATAGTACTGCATTAAAAATAAGTTTCAGGGAGGTGCTGGAGGGCAACTCAGACTGCCATGAAAAGCGGTTTACCCCACTGAGAACATGAAGGTTCTGTGGCACAAGAGGAAAGCTCTCAGAATGATCACAATTAGGATAGTCTAAGGTAAATCTGCCCACCGGATTTAAAATTCCCTTGGTGAAGTCTTTGATGTTTTGGAATAAATGGAGTAAATTTTGCTGAAAAATTAAGATGCATGTTAGGTTAGGTCACATTTTACTACACTGAGCAAAGACAACGTGAAAACAAAATGCCAGGTACAATTTATTCTCACATTTCATTAACTTGCAACATACAATTTGTTTACATGTCAAATTCATGCAAATGAAATATGTGTTTGAAGTGACACTACAGCACTCTTCCTGAAGCATGAAGTCTCTGGTATTTGGCACTTTGTTGTTCAGACAGCCTGTCGTTATCGGATAATAAGAGAGAAAAATGTCCTGCTGGTGCCGCAAGAGAAAAAAAATTCAGTCACCAGTTTCATTAGGAATAATTGTCTGGACACCATGAATGTTTCTACAAACGTTCATAGCAAGAGAATTGTTGGAGTATTCCTAAAGTATTTCCTAATATTCATGACATTCATGACCCTTTTGTTTTGCACACAAACAGGATGTACTTGCCTTTATATATGGCTTCTCTAACTGACCACCCTAAGCGCTGAAACATCCATCTCTTGTTTTAAAGAGTTCACACTTCTTAATCTAAGATATTTCTGAACACTGAACAATAATACCGTATATACCTGTTGCTGGTTCTTCAAAAGAGATGAAACGATCTGAGAGAAAAAAATGCAATTTCACGAGTGGTAATGAGATCTGGGGAATATAGCGCGATGAGGGGTTGAGAATAAAGTGCCTCAGTTGAAAAGAGAGAGCGAGAGAGAGAGATGGGGGTTTGTGGTAGGACTGGGATGAGAGAAGGCAAGATGAAATGAGGAAGATCACTCTGGCCTAGTGCGGATCAGTGGTTCAGTTGGCAATATGTGCTAGTTGTTTGTGGAGTGTAAGAGAAAGATGCAAAGAGAGAGGCCGGGTTTCTTTAAAAGCCCCTGATGGCAGCGCCGGGCTTCAAAGCATCGGCTGCCTCATCAAAGACTCGACTCAGTGAAGGATATGGCCACTGTGATGCCTCGTATGCGGGGGAGCGACTGTGTGTGAGTGTGTGTGTGTGTGTAAGCTGGAGTGACAGATGCTTGCCTGAGAATGTGTTTCTCTAAATTAAGAAAGCACATATCATACTTTTAATGATTAACGAGTCCAACGTGAATCTTCTATTGGAGCTTCAAACAGTGGTTGCCAAGAAGGAAGGGATATCAGTCCAAGTAGCACACATGTTATTGTGTAGCTTAGCAGTTACCTGCTAAAACCACTAACCCATTGAGGTATAGATCCCTGTGGGTGTCATGTGGTGTGTAGCAGCTCGAGGGTGGCAGTAAATCCGCTGGGGTCTTGTGGATTGCGGGGTTGGGTCTGTGTGGATCAGAACTGTTTTAGCACATTCCCACAGATGATTAGGATCTGGGCAGTGGTTCGTCTCCATGGTTGTAAACTCCATGGTTAAACTCCATGGAATTTAAACCGGTGTGAAAAAAGACGCGCGCGCGCGCGCACACGCACATGCACACACACAAATCAGGTCTTCCTACTTAAGGCTGGCTTTCCCTCTTATGTTGCAATATCCAACTTCACAGATTTTGAAATGTTTACATCCTGGGTATGAAAATGATTTTGTCTGTTGTTAACACCTCCCTTAGTTAAGACATCATTTTAAATTGAAGTCATGCATTACTGAGAGTGTGACCACTCCTTCCAACTGTCACCTCTGCCAGTCTGAGTCACTGAATTGGATGTCTTGATGGTGTTGATGGATTTTTTTAGACCACTAATAATATGGAACGCCTTTTAGTTACTAGTACTGTACCTTTAACAAGTCTGTGCTCCATGGTATTGCTACAATAAAAGATGATGACGATATCACTGTATCATCTTTTATGTACAGTCAAAATAACCCTAACCACACAAATGCAGGGATCTATTGTTTTCTATATTGTAATGTAACGATTAATTTTACCTTTCATTTGTTTTAATGTTGTAGCTGTTTGGGGTTTGTCTTTGGAGAGCAGTTCCTGTTCTGAATGACGGAAACTCTCTGTAATATATCCTTGTTGAAATAAACAAATAAATAGAGCCTACATAATCACCGAGCCTCTGTGGAGTCTGGAAAGAAAAGGCAATTCAGTTTAACACAGTGCACAGGCTGCTTAGGGTAGATAACTGCCATTCAGGCCCTCAAAATTTAACTGCTTTTCCTCGAAAATCGAAACATGTAAGACACTTCAGAAACTCAATTTCACAAGTTCTTCAAAAGGGGTAAGTGCACAGGCAGCAAGTCACTTCTTATAATGATAGACATTTTATCAGCTAGCTGTAACACCATATATTTTTTAAAAGCAAGAAAGAAGTTGATACAAGCTCGCAAAGTCAAACTGGATTCTTTAAGATTAGAAATGGCGAAAAGTGGCGTAAAAAGCTAAAGACTTCATGACAGTGAAAAGTACTGCAGATGAGAAAATGTGCAATTATACTGTATCTTTGTCAGTGCTCGTTTTATCTGTGCCACACCCTGATACAAATACAGAGTGGTTTTAACAAAGGTGATTTATTGCTGTTGAGCTTATCTGCAAATGCAGAGATGACTTTTTCTTTTTTGGGCATATGTAAATGGAGCACAGGCTGCACAGTCGGAGAGAATCGAAGAATAGGGTCACGCAGGGGTCGTGCACAGCTTCAGTATCAGGCAAGCAGACCTTGAATCTAATAGAAAAACTGATGCTTTTTTCATTTAACATGAATTCAATAATAAAGAGATTTCGACCTGAGTTTAAACATTCACTCTAGTAAACATGCTTCACTTTTTTTAATGCAACAAGAGTAGTTTAGTGATATTTCACTTAGCCTCCTAAAATATAACATGTAATGATTTTTTTCCCCCATTGCAGCACAGAAAATACAAGAGTGCATATTCTCTACAGTCTGGTATGCCAATCTTCTTAAATTTCAAATCTTGTCGCAATTTAAAATAAATCCCTCGCTGTAAATTCACCTTTCAAAACAGTCAAACACAAAAATGCACTGTTTCATTAAGAATGTAGTACTGTACTTTCGTTCACCTACAGAGCCTGAGCTCGAGCGTGCTCCTTGTGTGTCGTGTGTCCTTGAGCGAGACATTTAGTTTCCATCAGCGGCATGGCAGCCATTCAGGTGATCCTCTGCTCTGAAGAGCAAAGTCAAATGACAAATTCCCTGTGGGCAGCAGCAGTACAGAAATAATCTAACAGGAGGGTAAACGAGTTGAATTCACACTGAATGAGTTGAATTCAGACATCAACCCACTGTGTAAACTCTCAAAAAACATTAACCATGTTTTTAGACGTGCCTTCGGGCTTCAGTCAGCTTCTGTTCTATAACACTACGGAGGCTTCGCTGATGACATGTCATTTGTCTGTGATCTAACTCGCTCGTTTCTGCCTATATAAAAATCAACCCCTTAGGATAAAAAGAATAATGTGAATTCCACCCGATCTTCCCTGTTATGATGGATCCCCCCCCCGATTCTTTCAACACCAACCTCACATCCATTAGGCAATCATCATCTCTGACTCTACCTCGGGGACCTGCTTCTACGGCACTGCATTCTTCTCTGCGATTGGCCTGGCAGGCTTTCTGTTGCCTCGCTGTTGCCATGGTTTCGACTTGAGCTGCGCTGCAGTGTTTGCTAGCTCCATCTGTCTTGGGTGTCAGCTGGGTGGAAAATGCTGTGATTCCACTCATTTTCTCAGTAGGGGGTGGCATCCATCCTGCTGCCACTCCTCTGTGTCTGTGCTAGCACAGATCAACACGGTGCCTGACTCAAGTTCACGCACAGCTCGACAGCAAAGAGGATTTTTGTTTGGTGTCGGACATGCTTCGTCAATTTGAAGGCAAAATAATGTTAGGGAAGCTGAACAGATACGCTTAACTCCTGCCAAAACACCCAGGCGCATGTTTCAACCACTGGGAGTGAGGAATACAAAGATGTAAAGTAAAGCTATTCAAATTCCAAAGAGAAACAAGGTCATTCATATCAGAAAAATGTTAAACCAGATCAAATTCCATAATCAAAAACTCTAAACTGCAGCTTATTTCACATTTCAGTCTCACTTTAAATCAGCAGAGTGGTTTCCAGCATTTTCCATCACTGAACACTACATTTCTACTTACTGGAAAATTAGCTGGTCTAAGTCTGAAAATAATTGACACAATATGAGAAAATACCACCAGCAGTATAGCCAGTTTTGCTAACGGTGAAATAGCTTATGTGCTCAATGAGCTAATGCCAGAGTACAGGCATGCTTGAGGGCATGATGCTTGCCTCTTTTCCACCTGTGGTTATCAACACTAACTGTGCTTGCTGGCTCTTAGCCATTTATACCAGAGCACACCAGTATGGGCCCAGTTTCTCCTCAGGGTGGTGGTATTTTTTGTTGAAACAGCTTTGTCACATTAAAAATAACATCCAAGAAAAATTAAAGTGGTAGTCAGATCACTAATTCAAAAAAAAGAAAAAGAAATTGCACTGCACTACTAAAAGATAACTACAGGCAGTAGTGACTACATAAATAACAACGAATCACTCTGACACTTCTCATTGTAAGAAGAGCACATGGATTTTTGACCTCTCGCAAGAACTGGAACATCTTAGGCAGAAGATTTTAGGCTGAATATTCTTACAAGATGGTGAGTAATAGTGTCTGATATTCCCCAAGTCCCTTTGATGTGTGAAGGCCTGAGGTCATCTGAAGGGTCCCATCTTGCCATAAATGTCACAGCTCATAGACATTGCTTAGGCCTTAGTTCTTTGATCCTAATTAAATGTTACTGCTCGCCAACTGCCAAGACAAAGAGGAAGTGCAAGAGAAGAAAAAAGGACTGTAAGGAAAACAGGGGAGGGAAGGTCCGTGTAACCATGTGTGACACGCTGTTTGATTTGCAGTATCAGAGTAAATTAAATAACTTTACAAATAGATAACTGTCTCTAAATTTGTTTGTCAAATCTTCACGTGTAAAATTATTGTAATGCAATTCAATTTCATTGACTTTTCACCTGTCAATTTCAAATAATTGACAGGTGTTATGATCCTGTCAATTATAAAAAAAAAAGACCTGAGGCCGGACCCAAGACATGCATCTGGGTTTTCAGTTGGTCCATCTACTCCTTGACAAAAACTCATGGTCTCAGTGGAAAAATGTCTGTCAGAGAGTCATTCTAAGGGAAGGGAAGGGAAACGAGGAGAAAAGACCGAGGTATGCCAAATAACGAAGAACTAGACAGAAAATCATTGGCAACAATTCTTACGGAGTGATGACTTCATATTTGAAATTTTTGGTTCAAATTGTTGTTGTCAATATAGGTCAGGAGAGAGGTACAGAGAGTTTCTAGAGCCATCAGTAGAGTACTGTCAGATTTTGATGCAGTACCATCTGGAAAGCATCTGATTGGCAGCAGCTTCATATTTCAGCTTGACAGTGATCCCAAACCCACTGCCAATGCAGAAAAGGGATACCTGGATGTAAAAGCACTCAATGGAACATTATCATGGTCTGGTATTGGCCTCCCAGAACTTAAAGATTATTGAAGCAGTGAGTGATTATGCTGACAGAGAACAGAACAAAAGGCAGCCAAAATCAAAATGGTAAATGGCCTGTATTTGTATAGTGTTTTACTAGTCCCTAAGGACCCCAAAGCACTTTACACATCCAGTCATCCACCCATTCACACACTGGTGATGGCAAGCTACATTGTAGCCACAGCCACCCTGGGGCGCACTGACAGAGGCGAGGCTGCCGGACACTGGCGCCACCGGGCCCTCTGACCACCACCAGTAGGCAACGGGTGAAGTGTCTTGCCCAAGGACACAACGACCGAGACTGTCCAAGCCGGGGCTCGAACCGGCAACCGTCCGATTACAAGGTGAACTCCCAACTCTTGAGCCACGATCGCCCCATTCTTCTCCCAGAAGAAACTTTGAATGTCCTTCAAGAAGCCTGAAGACTATTTAAAGATGATGCTTTGTTCAGTGAAAAGACTGACTTGGGGATCCATTTGAATTATACACACTTTGCCTTGTATATTGTACGTATGTTTTAATAAATCTCTGCACCCATTTCCCATTTTCCAACCAAAATATAAAGAAATGAGGGGTGGCTTGAGACTTTTGCACTTTTACTGTATCTAGCCGTTCATTTTATTTATTAATTTAATATGTTAATTTGAATAATTTATGTACATATACACCCTGCAACTCACATAGATGATTTATATCTGGGGAGCGATGTATATGTGGCCATATTTGAAGGCTTCTACTACTTATTTATTCTGAGCAACAACAATTACAATAGACTGGAGCCATAGGCCAATTTATATGCACTGTTCACATATGTCTCCAAACCCTCCCAAAATAGGTCACCGCAGCCTAAAAGACAAGCGTAAAACATTTATACTCAACTACAGGCTGACAGCACCAGACCAAAGGCTAAACTGCAGCAGATAAACGCTGTCCATCATGTCTGGAAGAATGAGTGCAATGCATTTGTCTTCCGTAAAACTTGAGCTTCACTCGAGACTAGCAGAGGCAAGGTCTGTTCAATAAGGAATACAATACAATACAACTTTATTTGTATAGTACGTTTAAAAAAAACTAGCGGTACACCAAAGTGCTTTACAATAAAAACGGGAAAACTAAGACATGATTAAATAAAAGACTATTAACAAAGTACCACATATGTCATCAGGTTGAGGGCACTAATTATACAGCAATAAAAGGGAATATAAGAACAAAGTTACTAAGAACAGATATAGCTAAAAGATAAAGTAAATATAAGTAAATAAAAAATTGAACCAAATATAAAATAGGGACACTAACTAGATGGAAAAGCTATGTTGAATAAGTGAGTTTTTAAACGGGATTTAAAAGATAAAATTGAGTCTGACGCACGGATAGCGATGGGAAGGTTGTTCCACAGATTAGGTGCAACCAGGGCAAAAGCATTAGATCTAGGCTGAGCCAAGAGGAATTGGGCTGAAGACCTGAGGGCTCACCCAGGGACATATAGACTAAGAAGATTGACAAGATAACGAGGGGCTTAATTATTTAGGTGAGCAACAATATTTCAAATTCAATGCGATATTTTATGGATAACCATTGCAAATCAATAAGAACAGGGGTGATAGAGGCATGCTTTCTAGTGCCAGTCAGGAGGCAAGCCGCAGCTTTTTGGATGAGCTGGAGTCTATGAAGGAGAGCGGAGTGAAGACCAAAGTAGAGAGAATTACAGTAATCCAATCTACAGGATGGGCCATTTATATGGATACACTGTAATAAAATGGGAATGGTTGATGATATTAAAGTCCTGTTTGTGGCACATGGGCAAAACAAAAACTGGAACAGGACCCTCAGTTCACGCAGAAGATTTTGTTCAGTGATGAGGCAAACTTTTATGTGAACGGTGAAGTTAACAAACAAAACCACCGCTATTGGCCTGACACTAACCCACATTGGATGGATCCCTCCAAGACTATTGGAACAACAAAAGTGATGGTTTGGTGTGGTATATGAGGTACAACGATAGTGTGTCCATTCTTCATCAAACACCACAATTTCCGTTTTCTTTTCATTCAGGATAAGGGAATTGCCTGAAAGCCATTCTCTGACTTCTCTCATGCACTCGAGGAAGCAGTGCAACGAAGGAGCAATGTCGTCATCATCTACTTGAAAATATATTTGTATATCATCGGCATAGAGGTGATAAGAAATTTTATATTTTTCAAAGATTAAGCCTAGGGGGAGATAGGAATGGTAAACCGCGTATAGGAAAGAGGAAACACTGCCAGGCTCTGACGGTGAATTCAACAGGTGTACTTCAAGGGTGTGTGTATGTGGTGTGAGTATAACTGCTGGGAAAATCTGAGGCCTTTTGTCTTCAAGTGATTTTCTTTCAATAGTTTTCTTCATATTGGCAAAAAAAAAAAAAAAACCTGAAGTAAAACATAGAACATGTCAAAAAAAAAAAAAAAAAACTGAGTAAAAAAGTGAAATTACTATGAATGTCTATCCATATAAAAATGTCAACTTCATTAAGAATTAAACATTTGACTCATGGAGGAACAACAATAACAAATGGACATTTTGCTGTCAGCAAAAGATTGTCTGATATTCAAGAATGATGACTGATGTATTACAATGTTGTTTTCCAGCTACTTCTAGTCAATTAATGACTCAGCCACTTGTCATTAATTGCAACATCGGTGCGGCCATGTCATTACAGCCGCACCGATGTTGCTGGAGGACTTCGATAGCGTGCCGCGATCAGTAATAATGCAGTTCATTTTTTTTTATGTGACAGGGCTAATGAGTGGTGTAGCAGGCAGAAGCACTGATATGGAAACAGCTCATTAAAGGTGTGTCTACAGCCACAAGTGGAAATGGGGCCAGTAAATGTGCGATGATTGATGCATGAAAAAGAACCATTTGTTTGCCTAACCCTGATGTTCTGTTAAAAAGTAGGCAAAAGCAAATTTCCATCTTGAGTAAAACAGAATTATAAAACTCTGAAAGCTTTAGGAAAGGAGGAGAGAGTAAAAGCACACAGAGAGAAATAGTTAGGCCTCAATCAGTAGAGACCATATCTGCTTTCAAGGCCAGAGAAACTTTATGTCCGTTGAGCCAGGAAGGGATTGAACCACCAGCTCTGCTTTACCATGTGATTCCCAGCAACCAACAATCTTGCTACTATTCTGCAAAGAAGCCCTGCTGTCTGAGAGCATCAATTACTGTAATTCAGCCCAGTGTAGAAATGTGCACAAAAAAAAAAAAAAAAAAAGACAGACAGTGATGGGAGATGTGACCTTGACAGGGCAACGCTGAGGAAGAACAACACCAGGCGGCCACTCAGCTTAGGGACAGCTGTTGATCGCATCAGGAGGTCCTCAATCGATAAGCCGGCATAACAACACTGAACTCCAAAAGGGGTCTTGTGCGCTTGAGTACTTGTGCGTGCATTGGCAGGATTTGTCACATCTGAGTGTCAGTGCTGCTGCGTATCAGTGGTTGGCCCTGCGTCGAAGCTCAGATGTTTAAATGCTATTTATCGGTGCATGGAAAACAATCAGTTTAACTCAGCGCTACATTACAAACTATTTGCCTTTTTTGTAGCAATTCCTGAAGGACGATCTGATGTGTGTCAGTGAGGGTAAGCTATGTTTTACCATACCGGGGTAACAAACCTAAACGACGGATATGCTTATTTACACAGCGGCCAAGTCTGTGCATTGTGAAAGTCAACCTGGCATGGTGATTTCATTTTCCCAAGCCAAGGTCAGCTGTAATCAAGGGAGAGCTTTGTGCAGAGTGGCATTCGTTAATGGCCCAGCCCAGTCGGGACATCCAGGCTATGTTGGGACAAGTCACAGGTTCTGTCACCCTGAATGAGCCAGTTGTCCACATTGAGGCGGAGAGAGCAGGCTGCTGGTCAGCTTGTATTAATTTCAGAGGGAAGCAGGAACTTGCTGTGTCCACAGTGGTGACAATAACAGAGCCAAGGTGTCTCCTGCGAAGGCATGCTGTCACTCCCGCCACAGTAATGTCCACACAGGAGCCTTAACATTTCTTTCTTCCCTTTTCCTTTCTTTCTCTTCAGCAGCACCTGGCACTAGTACAGCTCATTTCAGAGAGTAGCAGCATGTGAGAAGAGCTTGCCTGGTTTGTAGGAGTATGACTGAAAGAGCACGAGAGAGAAAAAGCAGGATTGTTGGTGGTTGGCAGCTCCTCTGTGCTCCCACTTTGAGGTGGCAAACGTGTCACATTGTGAGGGCCGCTACCTGCTTGGCAGCTGCGAACCCTCTCCCTGCAGCTCTGTTTGTCACTTTCCTTCTCTTTCCCTCTTTGTCTTTGCCTCTCAGTATGACTCCTTAGACCAATGATCTACCAATTTACCAACGCCTCAAACATCCCAATTAGCAGACACACACAGAAGCAACTTAACTGCTCACGCCAACTTAAAAAGTCAGAATATAAAACATTGGAGAGGCCATTAGATGTCTGAATTCAGTCAAGTGTGCAGAGGAGAGAAGCTGTTTTTACCTGTGGATGGCAATTAAAGCGGCTTGAGTGTCTGGCAATGACTGTACCTGAGTGCTCTGCTTTGCAATCCAAGCTTAATTATATAAAAAGAAACACATTCTCATGTTCTTGATTGGCATTTTTTCCTCTCACATCTCAGCGTCAGTCTTTGTCCTCTTAGTACATACACAAGTGTGTATGTTTAGAACAGCTTAGTACAGATCGGGTATTTCCTTTTGTTCTATTCATTCCCCCAATCCACACCGCCACCATTTATTAGCAGTATTAGATTACATTTACTAATTCCCTGAGACATTTGAGTACAGGGTTGATGGACTTTTAGATCCATTTAGATTCTATTTTAGAATCAAATATATTGCACCACATTTATAATAAATCTAGACACTAGGTTGTAGATTATACCAGGGGCCTTATGCCTAACACTCTATCCCACAATCTTTTTTTTTTTAAAGCGGCAGATCACTATTTTCCTTTTCAGTCACTTAATGTTCAACCAGAATCTTTATCTGTCTTGATGAGAGAGAACACAGCCGATGTCATTTTGAATATTAAACCTTTCAAAATCTCATTTCATGCTCTTGAAGCATTTCAGGTGTGTTCATAATGTTTTGTCCCAGTTGTAAACACTTTTTCTTTTCAAATTACCAACAGCATCCGATAAACAAAGGTCAGCAGTTCAACTCCTGATTGTGACATATCTAGACTGTCACTGTGTTTTTGGTTTTCTCTTTTTTTTTGCCTGTCCCAATTACTAAATTAGTCCGATGCCCTTAGATTGTTATTGTATATTTTACCCATGTTTGTATGCGATATTGTATTTGTTTTAAATGTTGTATACCTATGTGGTGTGTGACTTTTGTTGCTATGATGCCAGGTCTCTCTTGGAAATGAGATTTTTAATCTCAATGAGATTTTTTACCTGGATAAATAAAGGATTAATTAAAAAAATTACACCCGACAAGCTGACGAGTAGTTTTTAATGTTTATTTTTGAAACTTAGAAGCCATAAAACATGACAAAAACATTACAACAAAGTCAACTTTTAAGAATTAAATGTTTTTCTGCAGTCTGCCTTATGCTGCAATCACACCAGAGAAAACAGTGGTTGAAGACTCTGGCACAACCAAAATTATTGTGACAATGTGCGATGAACTTACAATCTTGTTGCTTTTGAAAATGGTTCCTTTGAAGATGGGAATGAGGCCTGCAATCACTCACAGTCAGCTGCTGTTTTCAAAGTGACTTTGGTCCATCAGGAAGGCAAAAAAACAGCAGTGATACAGAGTCAGGCTCTATCAGTTTGCAATTAAATAAGGTTAACTTGGGAATCTGATTGTGATATTATGGCAATTAAGTTTTCCATACGAATCATTTTATGTACGTCGTGCATTAAAAATAATCATTGATCTATTCATTATATTAGTTTATGTTAGCTCATTATTGATCTTTGAGGCTGAAGTTTGACCAACAAGTTTCAGTCCATGCAATATTCCTTTTAGAGAATACTTGTTAGGACAAAGAGTCGCAGTAGAGTAAAAATTGGTGGTTGCCGTGTGATGCAGGATGGAGATCAGTTGCAAGTAGTTGTAGTGAACAACTAGTCACTGCAGAGCTGTTGCTGTCTTCAAACACAGAAATCCAAATTATCTTCTTAGAATAGAAATCCCGCCAGAACCTTACAGATCTGAAATAGACAAAAAAAAATCCTCCGCAAATGGCAATGTAGCTGCTGCAGGTTGGCAATTTAGCTAAAAAAAAGGGCACAGGGATTTGGTAACCTTGCTTTAAGAGTCTAATCAGGACACAACCAAGATGGCAACCAGATGAGTTGAATCCCTTATAGCGAAATGATGCAATGCAGATGAGTTGTAGTCATCAGCACAGATAGACTCAGATCGAGTGTAAAATGTTAACAATTAGTCTGTGTTTTTAAATTATTACCTTCGTTAATCTGAGTGAGTCAGGCTGTGATTGTTTGGAGACCGGTTGCCACCCACAGCCGACCTGTGCAGTCGCCTTGCAACTGAAAGTGGCTGGTCAGCTTGCTTTGCAAGAAGTCACTGCAGCTATTTCAACTTGTCTCCAGCAGCAAAAGAAAAAAACAAACAAAAAAAACAAACACTCAATGCAATCACTGGACAATCACCAATTTTTCTTACTCACAGAAAGGTTTTTTTTGACTCTGTGACTCAGCCACTATTCTATGTTTTAACATGTATGCTTCACCACTGTTTTCAAGAGTGGACATTGTATGAATTCACTGAGACTAACTGATACTACTGCGACTTCAACAGTCAAAAGTAAACGAACATAAACATATATAACAATACAATCTTTTTTTTCCCTTTTTTAACGCAGGAGTTTTTCAAAAAATAATTAATATGTAAAAGAATTCTGTGGCACCGGCAGATTATCTGACTACATGTTGTTGCCAACTCACCACATGGCGTGTCGCACCTGAAAAGCCACAGTAGTGAGAGGTAGGGTCAAAAGTTTAGGAACTAGAGAAACATGATAGCCCCTCCCCCTCCCTTAGCGTAATACCTTGAGCCAATGCCAAACTCCATGTCCGTGCTCCGTGGGTTGAATGTGAGGATATAGATGGTGCCAAAACACTGTTTGGCAGAAAAAGAAAGCAGTTGCCAGCCCCACTATACTGGCACTAAGCCCAGTCACTGCAAGCTTTTGCCAGTTTCAGACAGATTCTCTGCTTTGAAGCTGTGAGGACATTTTCTCCTCATGAACGTCTGACAGGCAAATCAAGCATGTTCCCCCCACTGAGTTACAGTGCAGGTTAACTTGATCAATGCAATCACAGAGCTGGCGACAAAGCATACTCAGATGAGGTTCATTAAGGCCCAAATTAGTATGCAACTTCAATGGGGAGCACCGTGATTGGGTCTGATTGATATGATTATGAGCAGAGTGTTTGTGCAGCCACAGCTTTTAGAGAGTTGGTTGTTAAAAAACCCCCACATTTTTTGATGAAGAGAAAAGAAAAGAGGAAGTCTTGACCTGATGTGGGAGTGAAGAGCTGAGCAAAGGTCACCATGTGTTCAATTTTTGGCTGTAATGAAATGTCGTGCTAGCTACAATTGGCTCAATCTCATCCACCAAAAACTGTTTGGACGATGGAAGAGGAATTGGCGGCAAATGAGCTCAAGGGGAGCAGAAACAGTGTGGAGGAATTGGCCGCAGAGAATTGACACGTTCTGGATTCACTTGAGGCAATGATGTGGAAGAAGCAGATGGAGTCGGGCAGAACAGCAGTGACGTTCCCTGTTGTCTCTGGGACGTAATTACAGGTTAATGAAATGATCATGTCTGAGATTGGCGTTTTACACATTTAACTTTTTAATCTGAGCGTAACGGTACAAAAATTTACCACAGAGAGTTGGATAATGATTCAAATGGACATGAAAGATGCTTTTTATCTTTTTATCAGCTCAGTTTTCTTATGCTTCTCTTACAGATTCCCTTTAAGTTTCCCATTTCATCAATCAGTTAATCAATCCTTCACAATAATCTTATGCTGAATGGAAAAAGTAAGTGCAGACACATTTAATGCCTGCCACATTCTTTCATACGCTGTGAAGAACAACAAATATGCCCCGTCTCTCCACCTCTAGTTCCCTTAATTTGGTATAATTGTCTGCCTTCAGGGTTGCCATGGATACAGGTGGACCAGGGGTTACAGTGGAAAAAAAAAAAAAAAAAAAAAAAAAAAAAAAGAGAACAAGGCGGGACCCGAACTCGTTTTCACTCTACTTTTCACAATTTGATAATTAGATCATGCAAATTTCAAGCATAAGCACTTTTGGGAATAACAATGACTGTTATTCTTTGCTACAGTAATTACAATAAAAAAAAGAAGTCAATTTTAAATTAGATGTGCAAACAATCATACAATTATGGCTTCAAAGCAGACAGACTACAGAAAGTGTACTGGTTTTACTGAACAGTTTTAGGATAAAAGATTTTTTTTTCAACATATTAAAAATGTCAGGATTTGATTCAATTTAGCAGCTGACCCAGCTAATACGCTGCCAAACACTTCTTCCTGCTCGGTGAATTCATTATTTTCGTCTCAATGGGAACATCGGACTGACACCTGCCATCTTAAGCTGCAGGCGCGTCACATCAGGTGCAACGGTATTCACTGCAAGAGCAGATCTGTACTGTATTTCTGCAGCTCTTTAAGAGGCAGTAAAAGTTAGAAAATGAGGAGAAAGTCAAACTTTGTGTCGGGATAATCAACCATGTATGAAAATCATTTTATCTGTCACTTAATACCATCTTCTGATAGGTCCCGAAATCATGTGCAGCACA
Organism: Copadichromis virginalis; assembly: GCF_057382275.1. Taxonomy (NCBI): domain Eukaryota; kingdom Metazoa; phylum Chordata; class Actinopteri; order Cichliformes; family Cichlidae; genus Copadichromis; species Copadichromis virginalis. The sequence goes on from NC_140628.1 coordinate 30,082,484, forward strand.
AAAACGACCTCCAACGTACAGCCAGAGTCAGAGAGCTATTTTCAAGAAAAGAAAAAAAAAAAAAAAAAAAAAGAGAGCTATTTTCAGCAAAAAACAACAAGGAGTCCTGCAATAGCTGGTACGGCATCCATCGAGTCTCAACATCACAGAGTCAGTCTAGGAATGCGTGAAGAACTAGAGGTAGTTCAGACAGCCCAAAGCCACAGAAGAATTATGGAAAGTTTTCCAAGATGTTTGGAAAAACTTGAAAAAGAATTGGTGCTGTTTAAAAAGGCAAAGAAAGCCTTCATCTTCTCCGCTAAAGCCATTTATAATATCTCAACAATAATTTGAATCACTGAATCAGACATTTGTGAAAAAGAACCTCAAGAATCTAAGTTTTATCGGGCTATTTGTTGTCTTTGTGCTTAGCTTACTTCAAAACGTCTTCAAACTTGAAAGCCTTCAAACTTTGATGCTGCTGCCTTGATCACATTTGTTTTACCGAAACAGGGTTCAAACCTTTAATATTAGTATTTTCCAGCTTTGTTGGTGTAATTTTCCAAAGAGTTTCGCTATTCTGTAACATCACATGGGTAAATTATTGATTACAATGTGAGTGACCCCTCTGCCTATGCATAATCTACTGACCCATCAGCTGACATGAGGTAGAAAACATATACTTCTCTTTCCTCACTTTTGCTGCGGTGATTATTGTTCAGATATCTTGTTTCATTAAAAAAAAGAACTAATTAATAGATGATTAAGAATATTTGATTTTATAGTGCTTCACCTTGAACATTTTAGCATGATCACATAATCGGGCAAAATTAACTACACATATATATAAATCAAACACCCAGCACGCCCCTGCGGGCGGTTTATCCTTCAAGCTCGGGTCCTCTACCAGAGGCCTGGGAGCTTGAGGGTCCTGCGCAGTATCTTAGCTGTTCCCAGGACTGCGCTCTTCTGGACAGAGATCTCCGATGTTATTCCCGGGATCTGCTGGAGCCACTCGCCTAGCTTGGGAGTCACCGCACCTAGTGCTCCGATTACCACGGGGACCACCGTTACCGTCACCCTCCACATCCTCTCGAGCTCTTCTCTGAGCCCTTAGTATTTCTCCAGCTTCTCGTGTTCCTTCTTCCTGATATTGCTGTCATTCGGAACCGCTACATCGATCACTACGGCCGTCTTCTTCTGTTTTTCTACCACCACTACGTCCGGTTGGTTAGCCACCACCATTTTGTCCGTCTGTACCTGGAAGTCCCACAGGATCTTAGCTCGGTCATTCTCCACCACCCTTGGGGGCATCTCCCATTTTGACCTCGGGACTTCCAGGTTATACTCGGCACAGATGTTCCTGTACACTATGCCGGCCACTGGTTATGGCGTTCCATGTATGCCTTGCCTGCTAGCATCTTGCACCCTGCTGTTATGTGCTGGATTGTCTCAGGGGCATCTTTACACAGCCTGCACCTGGGGTCTTGCCTGGTGTGATAGACCCCAGCCTCTATGGATCTTGTACTCAGAGCTTGTTCTTGTGCTGCCATGATTAGTGCCTCTGTGCTGTCTTTCAGTCCAGCTTTGTCCAGCCACTGGTAGAATGAATTGAAATATATATATATATATATATATATATATATATATATATATATATATATATATATATATATATATATATTAGGGGTGCAACGATATTCGTATCGATATTGAACCGTTCGATACAGTGCTTTCGGTTCGGTACGCATATGTATCGAATAGGGCTGCCACAAACGATTATTTTGATAGTCGACTAGTCACCGATTATTTTTGCGATTAGTCGACTAATCAGATCATCATCCATTGAACGTAAAAGTACAGCTTATTGCACCAGCAGCATCTGCTCTTATATAACTATCATTAGCTTACAGCTTTAAGTGTTTAAGGTCTGTGCTAACTAAAAATAAAGACAAGATGATAGTTAATTGAATTCTAATTAAATGTGCAGATTGTTTCGGTGGAGTTTAATAAACTCAGCCGATTTACTCAGGAACAAATAAAATACTGAAAAAAGCCAAACAATAACATTTTTAAGTTATCTAAGTGACTTGTATATGTTTAACCTGAGTAGGGCGGTGGGTTTGAAAACGATCTGCCGGGAGTCCGGTGCTCTCATGGCCCCCGGCTAGCTATCGAGCTAGTGGGTAACAGACGCCTCCGAAAACGTCAGAGCGCTTTTGAAAATATGTGGTGTCTTGATAAACTGAGCAGATATTTGAGGTTTACACAGCTACATTCTCGCCTGAAAATATGTTAAACGTTTATTTTGTGACCCAGAAAGAATAATAAGAGTAATATTAAAACTAACTAGCTGCCGCCATTGTTGACAACTGCGCTGGGCCGCGCTATGAATTCTGGGACACAGTTTCTTCTTCTTCGGGGTTTAACGGCAGCTGGCATCCTTGTACATGCAGTGCTGCCATCTTCTGTTTCAGTCCGTTATTACACTCTTAAATCCTGCTACTTATTCCTGCTTTTGGGATCTTACAAAGCTTCAAATGACGCGTCGACTATTAAATCAGTCGTCGACGATTTTGATAGTCGACGTAATCGTGACTAGTCGACTAATCGTGGCAGCCCTAGTATCGAACAATACAACATTTGTAATTTATTTTATCAACTTTCCTTCTGACGATGCTGTCTGTGTTGAGCGCTCAGTGAATCTGCGTTCGACTACTCCGCCTAGGCTGCACTGTCGAGCGCAGATCCACTGAGCGCTCAACACAGACAGCATAGTCAGAAGGAAGAGCGCAGGGCAAGCTAGCAAGACAGAAGTTAAGCTCTCCTTGCAAGATGGACCTCCCCCACTCTCATTCAGATCTGGCGTTTGGAATTATTTTGGTTTTCATGTGACGTATGACCCTGAAGGTAAGCGAGTCATGGACTAAAGTAAAACAGTATGTTGGATGTGCCACGCAATGCTTAATTACATGGGTGGGAACTAGTGTGTTAGCGCAGTTAGCTCGTTAACGTGTTGGCCGTCTAGCCCCATGCACGGGGCGATCGGCGGTAGCTCGTTAACGGAGATTTGCCGTGTTGTGGCGTTAAGGTCATTTCAACGAGATTAACCTGAAAGCACTAGTGGGAACACAACGAATATGACTGCACATTTACGCCGACATCACCCTAGTGCAAAGACAAAAACAACAAGCATGCTACTAACTTTAGCCGAGTCATTTAGACAGCTGTTAGCACATGATTCTCCTTATGCTGCTGAGAATATAGCCCAGAAGAAGCGGATAGTATAGCTTTTATTTTGGAAAGAGACATTTCTCTGTAATAAACTCTCTTTTCCAAAGATGAGTAATTCCTCAATCAGATACAGGGCTCGCAAAATCGCTAGCCCGACGTCCTGGGGCTAGCGATTTTTTTCAGACGGGCTACCCTGCCCGTCGGGCTATTGTAGGAAAAATATATGTCAATGCTTTTGCATTCTTTCAGAAATGTAGCTGGGTAATTATGTCATTGGCATCGGTGAGCCACTGTCAATATGTGACATATTGAAATCGCGTTTGAATTTGCGCTTGTTTTTTTGCTTTCACTTTGCAATCCTGCGAACTGTGTATAGAGAGCGACAGCACTGATCTGTGAGTGATGATAATTTGTGCACCAATTCCTCTGACATCGTCTTATTAATCGTTAGCTTACTATGCAAACATGACAAGTGAAATCTCCCGCAGCTTAAACATGTGAGAGGTTGATCGCGCAGAGAATCGCTGAGCTTATGTGAGTCCGTGTGTAAAAGCAGCAGGATATATATTTTAGTTCTGCTGAGCCAAATAAGACAGGTCGGGGTGACGAAGTGACAGCCAAAGAAAAGCTTACCACAAAACGGAGAAGTTATGACAAATCAGACTATAAGGCAAAAAGAAAGTGCAGCTTTATGGTTTCATGGACAAAAGAATTTCTGCGGCTGCAATATGACGAGCTAAATAACCAGGGCTGCACATAAGTGGTCCGCAGGTGCGCATTCGCTGTCAAAATAAAAAACGCGCACAAGGGTTAGGGTTAAATTTAAAAACTGTACTTTTGAGTTAAAATATATATTTATAATTTTAATAAATGACAAATTAAAAAGGCATGAACATTTTTTGTATCGAAAAAATATCGAACCGTGACACCAAAGTATCGAACAGAACCGTGAATTTTGTGTATCGTTGCACCCCTAAAATAAATAAATAAATAAATAATATATATATATATATATATATATATATATATATATATATATATATATATATATATATATATATATATATATATATATATTAATACAATGAAGCCTTTGTTAATGTGGACTATTCAGAAGGATTTGTCTTAATTTGCCCTTCTATGAGAAAAAAAGAGCAAGAAGTCAGACTGTTCTTTTGATTGTTTAAAATAGTGCCACATCTAAAAACCTGAATACACCTCAAGATTTAAGCTGTGAAGCATATGGAGCTTTTATAAAGGACAGCAAGTCTTCGAGTTCAAAGCTGCAGGAACTCAAATGCATTTTTTAAACTACCTGCTACCAAATCAGATTTACATTTAGCAGGTAGGAAAATGTGATGGACCTGAGACCACTTGCACAAAAAGGTAGGAAGAATGACTCAAAAGTATATTTCGTATCAACGTTCTATTTTTAACAATGACTGAAATCAGTTCTTTATTCCACACCTGTCAGACAAAGAGGAAAAGCAGTCAGGTAGCTGTAATGAAAGACAAGACAACTGATTTTTCCCTCCTTTCTCCTTCGATGGGGCCCTTTTTCGCAGAAGTGTGTGTGTGTGTGTGTGTGTGTGTGTGTGTGTGTGTGTGTGTGTGTGTGTGTTCGTGTTCCTGTCATTGTATTTTATATTGGCTTGTCAGTACGTGCATCAGCCTGCCTAAATCTGGGCTCTCACACACTGAGGTCTCATTCGTTTGTACCTTATTTGTACCCACTAAATGTGACATCTACCACCTGGTTACTGTCACCAGGTGATAAAATACCTTCCTGCAAAGATGGCAGTTGTCCTACTTTCCAGAAAAGACCACTTCTGGCCATTCAGCAGAGTTAATACCTGATCTGCACACCTCTCCATGTGGGAAAAAGCCCAGAGCTGTGGGGGCTTAAGCCTGCATGCATATTAATCAATGTATCAAACTCTTTTCACCCCTGCCTGCTCTGTAATCCTGTTTCTAACCCACTCAGAGTAATGGGTCCACCAGAGAATGTGGATATGACATATTTTTAAAAAGTCACCATTGATCGTTACATTTAAACTACAAGAGAAAGAAGGAAGCCAAATATAACCTGATATCAATGCCACACATGTCCTTAGGTTTGTTAGAAGAAAAAGTGTTCTGTTAATTAAAAGAAAAATAGTGGTTTTAAAAGATTCTTAACAGAAACAAGAACAGCTATTTCCCTTTTTTAACCTGAAAACTACCTTTGAAATATTCGTGTGCAAAGTCCACAACTCCCAGCTGGAGAAGGCAGGTTATACTGGGGAGCTCCCTGTGGAAAAAGACCAAGCTGATCATCCATATGAGGGAAGATTAGACAGACTGAGCAAAGGATAACAAGAGAAGGATTAATGAGGGCGGTGTAAGAATTTACCAAGCATTTCCACATGAGAACCAACTAAATACAGCACACGTCTCAGAGCTGAGCATGATAAGTGTTTGTATTAGCATATGGAGATAACATGCAAAAACAGTTCTTGCAGTTGAATGCACTGCATATGCTATATGTATCAAATAAAAATGATGAGTGTATGGACACAACAGCAACAGCAGCTTCATGAAATGCAACAGCCTAGCAATCATATGATTGTTGGGCTTTTCCTCTATCTATTATTGTACGATGTACTGTACAATATAAAGCGGCTTGAGGCGACCGTTGTTGTGATTTGGCGCTATATAAATAAAACTGAATTGAACTGAATGATACTATTAACATTTGCTGATTTCAGTTTTTCCATATATGAGCACTATATACTTCTCTGATTTATAACAGCAGTTAAAAAAAAAAAAAAAACAGCAAATATGTCTGAGTTATAGACTGCTGGATGAACAAAACATGACAAACTGCAAAACATTTTCACTTATTTGACATTTCATTTCTGATTAATCAATCGAAATAATCCTTAGATCCATCTGTAAGAAAATAATCTCAGTCTGCTTTACCCACATTTGACAGTATTTCTTTGCTCTGCAATTCTGTTAATCTGCTGCTTATTTTTTCTAGATTAATCTTCTGGATCTTAAAATGTCAAAAGGGTGAAAAATGCCTTTTGTAAGCCTGAGGCTGATGTGTTCAAATGCTGTTTTGTCATGCCACCCCAACCTTTCGCGGCAGATGGCTGCCCCTCCCTGAGCCTGGTGCTGCTGGAGGTTTCTTCCTGTTAAAAGAGAGTTCTTCCTCTCAACTGTTGCAAAAGTGCTTGCTCATAGGGGGTCATATGATGTTGGGTTTTTCTCTGTATGTATTATTGTAGGGTCTACCTTACAATATAAAGCGTCTTGTGTGGTGCTGTATGAATAAAACTGAATTACTGTCAGTCTAAAACAACGACATGCACTTTACTATCACACTGTTAAAGGAAACTCCCGAGCCCTTAATCCCCGAGAAGCTGAAACTGATGTAATTTGGTGATTTTGAAAGAAAGAGTGGCTAACGATTCATTTATAAGTATGAAATAGCTGTAAGTTAAAAATTCAGTCGTTCAGCTGATCAATTTATCGACTACACAACAAGAACGTAAACAACGGCATCGGAAAGTTGCACAATTAGCATCACTCTTAGATGACAAGCTTTATAATTGCAGTGCAGTCGGTTTGCAATTTGAGTGTTTTTTTTTTCACACCTGTGTAACAGAGCATGCAGCAGCTTGTGTGAGTATGTGTACCAGTAAATGTGAAACTGCAAATTGCTGTAAAAACACATGTACTCTACCCTTCAAGCATCGACTGGAATTATAAAGCACAGTGTGACCACACAGATATTGTATTTCCTGCATGACTAGGCAGACAAACTACAGTGCAGGCTCAGACATTGGGTTGTGACTGATGTGTGACTTCTTTTCCCCCAAAACCCACCAGTGGCTGTTGCAAAGAAGAGTTGTGAAACACTCAGGATTGATTTTTTTAAGCATGTTTTTTCCTAGGGAGAACTTTTTCTCTCTCTCTCTTTTTTTGCCTTCAAAGCACGGCCTGTGCTTTGCCATAACTAACTGTGTTCTCTGACTTGAATCAGCCCACTCACAGAGATGATGCCTACTGGTGCACACAGACTGATCCTAATACAAGCTGCATGTAAACAGCAGTATCGGTGAGCCACATGTCCACTGATGGTCATGCCTGGCCCAGTCACAGCCTGCATCACGGGACTGTGAGTATTAAAAGCAATCTTCCTCTTCTTTTGGCTGCTCCCTTTAGGGGTTACCACAGCAGAGAATCTGGCTTCATCTCACCCTCTCTCTAGCATTCACTCACCACGATCATGACTATTCCTGTTTTCCTCCTGCCTGGCAGCTCAATCATCACCAGTCCTCGTCCAATACACTGTATCCACCATCTCAACCTGAGCTGTCCCTCTGACATACTCATGCAACAGAAAACTTTAATAAATGCCAGTGAGATTCATTAGCTGATAAAAAGGACTGAGTGAACAATATTTCATTTACATATTGAAAGTGGGCTATAATTTATCATTAGCTTCCATCTGTGCATCTTTGAAAAAGCCTCCTATTTTCTGTTTGAGTAGTTCTGCTTATTCAGCTATGAGGGACCATGAACTCAGATTGAAGAGATATTGAAAGGAGGTTATTGGAGGCAGGCCGCCAATTGGGTCTGCCCAGCTTATTTACCATGGTGTGATTTGTAGTGCACTATGTATAATTGTGAATTGCCTGCAGAAGCACAGAAAAGATTGGGAGACCAACTGAGAGACCTGTCATTCAAGCACTGAGACGTATGGAGTTCCACAGCAAAAGGCGTGCTGTGAACACGCTCTTCCACCGGCCCAAGGGGACACTTGTTCCTCAGACGCACAGTGAAGCATATCTACCTCAGGCGGAGTTTGTGGACTGACTCCTGCATCCCAGGGCAATCTAACTTGGTGTGCAGCTAAGAGCCAAACCATTCCTGGAGAATACAAAAGGAAGGGGGAGAAAGAAAGAAGCCATGCATTCAGCTGGCAGAGAAATAGAGTATTGCTACTACCAAGATAAAGAAGATAAAGCTGAGTGCAGAAAAAGGGACAAAAATAAGATAACAACAGAAAAATAAGGAGCCAAAAGTAAAGTTTGATCAAGTTGTGAGTTAATGTTTCAAGGCAACTTAGTAGAAACTCTGTATCATATTATTTATTTTAAAGAGTAAATCATTACTGCACCTCTGAGGAACCGGTGTCTGGACACGTCCTTCTGACTGAAGGCTGAAGGACGTTTCTGCAGCAGCGAGACGTGCCTCCATTACCCACACAGCAAGCAAAAGGACATGTACTGCAGCCATAATGGTACATTTACGTCAGGAGAGGGCTATTTGTTAGTGCGGAAGAGCGAGGCTCAGCAGGCCCAACCATGACGCCCATTCATCCTCCCCAATCATCAGCTCAGAAGGGAGTACTTCAAGTTCTATGCTTGTATACTTACAAAGATGCCCGGCCGGTTAGTCAAGAGTGTTCCACTAAATATGAAGAAAGAGACAGATTATCTCTGCCTGGGATCGAGATAATGCTCGTTTTTTGGTTTTATAATGGGTGTGGATGGGTGTTAATCTATACGCACCTGTGCAGCACATGTGTTAATGTGTGCGGATTGACTCACACAAGCCTATCTCTGGTGAAGATGTTAAGACAATAATTTACCCGAGCTGTTACACAGACATAGAGGTTCCTCGAGGAAAGAAATGAGGATGATAAATAATTGAATTTCCCCAGGCGGTGAATGGGGAGTCTTTTTTTTTTTCATTATTTATCATCTAATTGATTACTGCTTGTAGGCTTTCTAACTTGTCCCACAATTAATGTGCTGCTTTTTTATGTCCTTAATTAATGGCCAGCGCAGCTTCATGAAAAACACACAGTCAATTACATGTGAAATTGAAAGCCTGTGCCATACTGCAGTGCTGGGGATGGCAAGGAGACATTAATCAGCCAAAATGAAATTCTGTGAGACAGATTTAGTCTTCTGCACCAAATTGGACTATTTTTCAAATTGTTGTCATTCTGCCCCTGTGGCAATATTGCAGCTCAAGTTTTCCTCTTGACCTAAAATACTCTTTGAATCAACTTGGCTGTCAACAATCTCTGCAGTTTTGCTCTGACTTGTTTATTCCAAAAGTGCAACCATCCTGTCCTCTGCTTGGGCTCCTGCTGGTGACACATCGCTGAGGTTTCATGTGTGTGGGACATCATGTTCAATGTGCTGCACCTGCCATATTTGGTGAAGAGCTATTGCTTTGTGTACAAACAAAACATGTACGCACACAAGCGCAAAGATGTGCAAACTCACACTGGCACACGCGTTTTTCTCTCTAGCTCATGTTTAGAGAGGATGCCACCCAAACCAATTCCAAGGGGGGTCTCGGTTTGAAGGAAAAGCATTTATGGCCAACACTGTCTGAATTCAAAATACCTTCTTGGCAGGATGAGCCAGAGCATGTGAAAAACAAATAGTATCAATTCAGATTTCATTGTTTTCCATTTCTTTTTCAGCCTGAGAAAGAACAATAGGCATGTCCCCTGGCAGAACTCAGTTTGGCTACTGGCCTTTTTAAAATTATTTGTATTTTTTTATAAATAAAAATGGATCTACTGGCTTCTGTACATATTGACAGCTCACTTCGAATTTACAAAAATCTGAATGTCAAATGAAAATATGAAGTTAAAGAAATCAACCCTCCCAAAGTCCACAAATCTACAGTTTACTCCTTTAAATTGTCTCCCTTTATTTGACCTTACACTGAAAAAATGTAGTAAATAAAAATGCAGTTTCTGCATGCATCACTAAATCTCTACAGCGACAAATCAGCCACCAGTCTCACCAGGCACAGATCTCCATTTCCAGGACGATATTGATTAGAGTCAAAGCTGCCAGGATCAATAGTTTCACAGTTAAAAGCCAGCTCGTTGACCCCTAAATAATACTGCATAATGGACTGGGGCGGTAATGAAGCCCATCTTGCTTAATTCACATCTTTTGTCTCTTAGGCCTGAAAAACATCAGAAAGTACAAAGAACAAAGTTAAAACGTCATTTTACATTTCTGTTTGTCTGCCATCATTTAAAGTGCTTTTTGAAAACTTTAAAATTTTGTTGAGATGTCTTCAGTTCCTCCTTAAAGGCACAGATGAGGCTCTTTTTCTGCTTTAATTGCTGATGGACAGAGAGGAGCACTGAAGCCTGTAAAATAAAGCCCCTAGGCAGCTGTGAGCTATGCAAGGACTCAACGAAAAGGCCTGAATACCACAAGGCTGACATCATTAAGAGTAGCCTAATGATCCCCTGGATTTGATTTGTTTGCCCTGTGTCACACTTTAATAATTCAAGCAGTCACAGAAATGTATCCTATAAGCTCAGTCTGGCCGCAGGCCTCGAAAACAAGCTGCTAGCTTATTGTTGACTGACAGATTTATTCAGTGAAAGAGTTATTATTAGCTGACTGTACAGCACCCAAACAAATATTAAATAAGCTGCATGCTCTGTTGCATATAATATTTCAACAAGGTAATGCAAGATATGTGAGCTGCTGGTTATGGAATGTTGTTCTTACCCAGCGTCTCTTAATTCCATAATAAAACTGAAAGGTGTAAGAGTACAGCTGAGCACAGTTATTTTAACTCTGCACAAATGGGATTAGGTGTTTGTACACAGAGCAGAATAGGGGTTTGGGAATAGGGAGCTTTCCTTTCACGGCTAAGCCTGCGGCGGGGACTACAGAGCACGGCAGGTTACTGTGCGATTATGATGATCCACTTTGATCTGAGGAAATGAAATTTCTTCCAAGACCACTTTTCTGCTCTTCAGCAAGAAGGGGGGCAAACAGATAAAATGCACATGGAGCCACACTGCTCATACACAAGCAGCAGAACTCACACGTATGTGAAGATTACGCAAGCACGCAAGTGCCATTTGTGGCTCATTTGCACTTTACTAATATATTTGCCTGATTTCAGTATTAAAACAATTGCAGTGTCAGAATGATGAAGTACCACACTCTGTGTAAATTGATTATAGAATATTCCTTAATTAGTAAATATTTTCAGAGAGAAATGAGTATGGTATTCAGTGAAATGTTGAGGAAATGTATGACTTTGAAGTTCAATGAAAAGGTCCAAGTCTTTTCTCGAAGGCCTGAAATTTGCTCCAAACTTTACCTATTTCAGGAATAGTGGAATATACTAAACAGGACAGCTAGAATACATACATTTGTTCATCTGGACGTTTCAGAATGCAACGCCCAGATGAACACAGCACTGCGAAAGACTAGCAGACAGACAGACACACAGTCAAGTAGCTGATGTTCACAACACTAAACACTTTCAGGAATTTTGACAGATAATTGAAGCTTTTGTTTCAACAATGTTACATATTAAGCAGTTATCATCAATGTTAACCTGGCCTGTGCAAGCCTTAAAGTTTAACTATTAGCAACTAGCTAAAGTAGTAGCTAGTAGTTTTAGCTGTTAAAAAAAAACCTAACTAGGCAGCAATTTTGACCAGTTCTGCTAGTCTGTAATGTAGGGAGCGATCATTTAACAGGAGAACACAAATGTCAACATCAGTGATACTGGCTCTGCAAAACTGTAACTTGGTAAAGCAGTATAATGAGTTCAATGAAGTAATTAGCATACTAGACGTGAACATGCTACTTATGCTAACATCTTGCTCTTTCTTCAAACCAACAGCAAAAATAGACCCTGTGCACAAGAAAATGCTAATGTAGGGTTGTACATTTCTGGTAGCTTTACTTTGCGGTCAATCGCCACTGCGAAGATATACTCCAAAAATCATGTCCAAAACTCGAAAACGGAAAGATCGCGTTAAGTTACAAAGAGCAGAAGGTGCGAACACTCACCACTGTTGTGTCACAAAGAATCTAATGATCAATTTTGACGTTTAAAGAGTTTAGATCGATCAGTTGTTTACATCACTCAACACAAGCAGAACTGCACTACAAAATCAGAAGACACATCGTCCACATTCGGAAACACATCTCTGTATAGTGACTGCTCTTATGATTTTTTTAGTGCAAGTTTGCATGTTTTTTTTTTTTTTTTTTACATCACATTGTGTCCTGTGTCGTGATCGCTGCAGACGATCTCCTCCGTGACGTCTCTCCTGTACAGTACAGAATCGCTGCATCGATCACTAGCAGTGTGACTCTGCGATAAACGAGGGACAGCTGTTTACAGATACTGAGAAATATAACATTTGAATCCCTTTTCTCTTTTGCTCTGAGGCGCGTTGGAAAAACATCGACAAGTTGATGAACATCATTTACAGATATATTGGGTAAATGCCCAAGACATCTATTGAAATGTAAATCGCCGCTTGATTCATTCATTTGTTTTGGACCGTAAACAAGGCGCGAATAGGACACCGGAAACAAAGCTCCCCACAGGAGTTTCCACACAGGAAGTAGCATATGCTAACGTGCACATAGTCTATACCTCTGTCACTAAAGCCAAAAGTAATTCCATTAACAAGTGTTTACAATTTTGAGTGACTGGTGAAGCTTAAGTAAAAGTGACTAAATATATAATACCTTGCCCTAAGAGACACATGAATCCATATACAGTAGCTGTTGAGATATTTTAGACTGGATCCAAGTGCTCACATTGTTAAATATATACCAGAAACAGACTCACCATCCAAATGTTCTGGATTTAAATTTAGTTCATGTAGGTAAGTGGCATGTAGCATGAAAAAGGTAAAAGAAACAATCCACATACTGTATTCTCTTAAACAAAGGGAACCATTAGTCTTTTACATAAGCACCATACATCCACAAAATATATCCACTCCATATGCAATTCCCACACCTGCACTGGATACCCATATATCTGATATTTCAACCACACTTCATCTTCCCATATTTCCTTACCTCTCAGCATAGCTTATGTAAGAGGCAGCCAGTATGATGGGGAGGGGGTGAAAAGACACTGTAACCTTCAACTGGCAAAAGACAACCATGTTTGTCCCTCAAGGATGGCTGAAAAGTGATCCTCTCAATGCATATTTATGGTAACAAAAAATAAGCACTCTCTGGACTGCTCTGTCTCAAATTTATTCAATTGGATTCCTGCATAGAGTAAATATCTTGGGGGTGGGGGGGTTACCTGGCACATATTTATCTCTGCTACAACCTAACTCTTTGCAATGGTATGCAGGGTCACAGCAGGGAAGCTGATGCAAGTCTTGTTGCTGGCTGTTGCTGTGGGTGATGGCAGAGAACTGAAAGGAGCAGACAGACACAAAGGGCCATGATTGACTGCTTAGGCTCAAACACAGAGAACATTTTCCACAATCAGACTTGAGCAGCATGAATGCTGAACTTTTTTCCCAGATTCAGAGAAAAATTGCTGCTTTGGTGTGTTTGAACATTGTTTTTAAAAGACGTCCAAGCGATACCGGAGCGTGCCAGAACCGTAATACCATCGCGGCTCAGAACGAAGAGAGGGAATAGTACGAGATATCATTTGTGCAACAAAGCAAAAAACAGCTACCCCAAGACAACTACAGTAGGTAACTGATGTGCTTCTATAAAGAATTAATTCAGATCACATCTGTGAATCAGTGGCACACAGTTCAAAGCACATCTTCAATGCACCAGGGTGCAGGTGGGTATGGCCCAGCTTCTGTCATTCGGGAAATATTGTGGCTGGAAGCAAACAGTACAATTGAAGCGTGGTTAGAAATGATGTGAAATAAGGACAAAACATCAGCAGAAGGTATTGTGAGGCCTGGCAGTCATGACTAAGCAAATTACCTCTTTTCTGTTCTTTTAATAGTGCAGTGTTTTATATCACAGCCCTCTGATGTCCCTGAGTGATGCAGAACCACCAGTGACTATCATAAATTATATTAGCTTAAAGGGGAGGTTTGATGTTGTTCTACTGCAAAGTGAAATGTTTAATGTTAGGCACAGGTGCTTATTTAACAGACCTTAAAATCCAAATGAGAAGGAAGCCTGCTTTCAAATAAAAATCTATAGTGGATAAAACTGATAAATTCACCAATAACACTGGATGGGGACATGTAACTATATTGCTGCTACTGCTGCCATATTCTATCCTCAGCTACACAATGTTTCACCTTGTAATGGAGTTATGTTAGGTTACAGGAAGCTGTGAAAATGTGCAGACTTTTATAGAAGACACAATAAAATTGTTGAAAGTTGGGAAAATATTGGGATTACAGTTAAATAACGTTTTTGTCTTCAGTCAGGACCATAGTGTTTCTTTAACGGCATAAAAGCAATCTGATCTACTCATACTGAAGCTTCTCTAAACAACAATTAAGTATATTAAGAATATTATTAAAGAATATTAAAAGTAATAATTGAAAAAATGTATTTGTGTTGGTATAAAACACAATTCAACTATTTCCTTACTTTTATACCAAAAATGCAAACATGTGTTGCTGCAAAGTATCCATAACTCGAAAGTTCGAGTTATCTTTCTCGAAATTTCAAGTTTCTTTTCTCAAAATCTGACTTATTAATTCAAAATTTTGACAAAAATAACTCAAAATTTCAAGTTAGCGCTGCCAATCAGTGAATTACGTCATTTTCTTGTTACCCGGAAGGATATGGCGCAGAGGAATGCGCACTCAAAACCGGATCGTGAGCTACCAATGGTTAGCAACAAATTGGCACTTTCCAGAGTACGTTTGCTGATAGTAACACCATGTGATTCAGCGAATAACACAAGGATTTCATCATTTGTGAAGCCATGCTGAAAACACTCAGCAATTTGTGCATTCATGACTGGCTGCAATACTGGTAGCTTAGCTGTAGCATTTATAGCTGAGGGCTTCAGCTTCCAGGTAACAAGAAAATGACGTCATTCATGTAGATTACTGATTGGCAGCTCTAACTCAAAATTTCAAGTTATTAACTCAAAATTTTGAGAAAGATAACTCGAAATTTCGAGTTATGGCTACTTTTTTTTGTGGCGGAAATGGGCTTCCATATGAGAGAGTGTTATTGCATACATCTTGCCTCACACAAAAAGTTTGTTGACTATAATTCACATGTTAACATTAGGCAACATTTGTCTGAGCCAAATTGGCCAACATATCAACACCAAACAGTTTAAAAGCTTTTCGGTAATTAGTGTTCATGCAATGGTTGTTATTATGGAGGATAACACTCGATTGCGCCATGGAAAGAGGGCAGCACAAACACAAATACCAGCAATCCTGTTTTACCTCCTACTTCAGGATAGTTAAGCTTATACATTGTTACAAGAAATAACCGATGTGCCCGTCATGTAGACAAAATTACTAATAATGCACCATAACAAGACTGCAAATATTCAAAAGGCTTGAATATTTATCAAAAGTACCAATGTCAAGTTTAAAAATATTTGCCTACCAGAAAAATATCAATTATTTAAAAAAAAAGAAATGAAAGAAATCTTAATGTAAGCTGTTTAAATTCAGCTGCATACCCCCAAGCAAATGTCTGGGGAGTCAGAAATTTTCTGGAGGCGCTGTAACAATGAGTTTCAGAGAGGAAGGGAGAGGCGTACACAGGCAGCACATCTACAGAAAAAGATCATTTTCATATTTCTTCTGCATGTAAGTTTTGATAGGTTGGTTATGAATATTTATTTGTTGTGCATGATCTTCTCGTGCAGGTGAGAAAAGTTCGAATCACTCAATCTGAGAGACAACTGCACTGCTAATCTACACATTACATGACAGCAAGTTCCCCCAGACAATTAATGATGCTGAGACGGGGATACAAACAGAGAAACATAATTAGACTCTCATCGCTGACAGTATTTACAATTTATTGCATTTTTTCCGAGTGTGATGTGTGTGATATTTATATTGTCTTTATGGCAGTGCTCTCGAGTGATATGACCCAAAAATAAACCAATTTTCAGCGACATAAGTGGGTCACCCAAATTAGAACGACAACAACATGGACAGATGCAAACACCATACCCCTCATCAGCGCATCCAAAAACACATGCCACGAGGACTTTAAATAGAAACCCACAGGCCAAAGACAAACACTAAAGTTTGTGAACCTGAGTAGAGAAAAATCTCAGCCTGAACTGTCACAGTAACTCAGTGTTCAGCTCCAATGTTCCAGAACAGAAAAGGTTAGATTTGCGGCTCTTGCATGTTCTCCAAAAGTTCACAAACAGTTCCTCTGCATTGAAGTTCTTGACTGGTTACAGGCATGAATGTGATTGACCCAGAATAAAAGTAAGACGGGACCAAGATAAGAAAATATTTTTTTCCCCCTCAGTGAAAGAAAACCACAGCAGCGTGTTTCAGAAAACATGTCTCGATATCAGTTGCTGTGTACCGATTGCAGAAAGTTTATTTTTAAAATAAATACCACGACGTTCATTTGTTGGCTTGATGAGATTTGGCTGCATTAAAAGGGATTCATAATGTGGCTGCGACCAATGATTGTAATTTCAGACTCCTAATTTTTAGCTCACTACAACAACAATATATATATATAAACTGTAATATTATGTCACTTTAAAACTGTTTTACGTGCTTGTTCTTAATCTTCCCTATTTCCCCCCTTTAATATTTGAATCTCTTCCATATTGATCTGTATTTCTTTACCTACCATTCTGTATCTGTTATGTACTAAACATAAACAGGACATTTATAATTCGCCTCCCTCAGATGAATGAGACACACTACTGTTGTAGCACAGAGAGGCTGGCAGCTGTCTGTCACTACATGCAACAGAGTTCTGCTTCGTTTAACAACATGAGAACTGCAGCTGGAAACTCCGTGAGATGGAGTTTGGATTGATTTTTTGGCAGCATTAGATTTACATCCATTGTTTAGACCAGCGGTCCCCAAGAGTCGTTTGGTACCAGGCCGCGAGAGTTGAGACTCGGGAGCGAAATTTATGGTTTTTAGGAGTTTTATTGTTTTGTTTTTTTTAAATCATTAACTCTGTTTCTCTGGGTCTTTGTTTGCAATGTTTGGAATCTCCTCAAAGCCATCCCAAAGATGATCACTTTATTTTCTTCAAACACTGAGAAGGATTCAATCTCTTCTGTCCCCCATGAATATAACTGATAACATTACACTCCTTCATACAAACACACTTCTTTCCTTGCGACCTCTCCTGAGCACCCTTGCTCCATTTCCTCGTTTCCTTTTGCTGATGACCACATGAGCACGCGTCTTTCTTCACTGCTGGCTCGCTCTCTGTTTCAGCTCAGCCCTGCGGGCAATTTTCACACAAGGCTGATTGAATTCATTCCTATTCCCCTCCACTTTTTCTCCTTTCACTGTTCTGTGCTCTTGATAAGGAAAAGGGATGAAGCAACAAAGTCTCATCACCACACACACACACTGCATATAAATGGACACTGACAAATGAAACCCACTGCACAGAGATGGCTGGAAGAAGGCATGCAGCATGAATCCAAGCAGTGGTGAAATTCAGGCCGAGCTGACATTCAAAAACATGCATACTTATATAGGTGTGCTTAGGAAGCGGGGAAATTCAAGGCATGTTTAATGAGCATGTCCAGTATGTAAACTCATGGAGAGATTCCCAGTTTAAGGAAGTTTTTTTAGGATAATGATTTATCAAACACAAAAACATCTGTTATATTTAGAGTCTATTTAAAAAACTATTGTAGTGAACCAAGCACATTTTAAATACAGGCTGAAGACTGTTTATGGTTGTGGTAGCAAAAGTTGTGATTGTATCAGGACAACACACATTGAAAGTTACAGTCAGAAAAAAGATTAGCTTTTGGTGCACAAAGTCCACCATCGGGCAATAATGTTTCCTGATAGCTGCTGGAGTAGTTGCCACTGCTCTCAGAGCCATGTGGACTGCCAGAAGTGTGTGTTGGTGAATGATGAAAGAGTGGGGCAGTAGCAGCCAGACCCGATTGAACAAGACATTTAACGTGAAAACTGCTTCCATAAAAAAGACCAACCACAAGCCTTCTGGGGCTCCAAGAAAACACACACACATAAACAATGCATTCCACTAGGTCAAAACAACAGGAGGTTATTAATGGTCAGGTGTTTCTCCAGCTCTGCTCCAAGCATTTCTCCAGCAAACTGTGTCCCGCAAGGAGCCATAATCATCACGCAGTTCCTGGCAATCATTTACAGCAGCACCAGCGGCCGAATGTCCTCTGGTCAAACTTGATGCACAATCTCGTAATAGTCCGCAACAGTGTATCTCAACTGATTTAAGTCTCTGCGGCAGTGACAGACCTTCAATCTATTGGTTTTATCATTCGAATGGAACTGCATACTCCTAAGAGAAGCTCCTAATGGGAGAACCAAAGGGTGACTCAGAGGATCAGAGATGGCTATCCATCTTGTTTTCCGGGAACTTTCACAGAGAGCACGCAGCCGAGTCATGTGATGGATAGCGGCACCAGAGTAAAGGGTATTGATACAGTATGTTTGTCAGGAAACGGAGGCCGTGTACTCGATCTCGTAAGAGAGACTGCGTACAGTGAACAGTCAGGCAATCCAAATGTGAAGAAAAGAAAGTAGGAAAAGGATTGGAGTCATTCAAACAAAACAGATTAAGGAAACTCGTGACATAGACTGAGGTTAAAAAGGGAAGATTAAATGACGCAAAGATAGCAGGAAGGTGTCTCTTCTACAGATTTGCTTCACCTAAGCTCCTTAGCAGCCATGTCCTTCTGTGACAAGGTGAGACAAAAGCAAACTTTATGAGGAATACACTCATATTCGAAATGTCATTCTCTGTGCCGTATATAGAACATTTCCATGGACCAGTGGATAAAGCAGAAGAATATTTTCTGCATGGCATTAATGGCAGGCAAATGTGGAATAATGGATTCAACAATATATTCTGCTCCAGTAATGTATTCATATTTCACTCATCCAGCAGAGCTGGACAATTTTATGCTGCTCTCCCCTCAGCTCGCTTGGCCTGCAAATCAATGTCCATTAAAGCGACAGAGTGTTCATATGTCACTGGATCCTTTCACATTAATTCTGCTGCCACGAAGATTTCCGCCTTTTCCACTGCACGAAAAACACTACAACTGCAGTGTATGTCATGTGCGTGCTCTCCAGGGCTGCTACAGGCAGATGCTCATTATGACAACACCTTTACCTCCAGTGATTTCACACTGTACTGATAATGAATCGGCCCATTTGTGCAGCGTGGCTGTCGCAGGCTATTTTTAAACCTTTATTTATTCAACCAAGGCTTACAGAGCATTCATACGTTTTTTTTCCTGACATGGCCGAGCTTCACACTCGTGCAGTTTCACAGCTTCACACCTGGATGCTGTCCATCGTAACCTCGGGCCTTTATACAGAGCCACTGAACAGCTTCACTGGCGCGACTGGAGCTTTTACAAGGACACAGCTCTTGTACTTTTTCAGCAATGGGAAAAAATTTCCATTCAACTTTGCCTTCTAAATTTAATCAAATTGCTCAGGCTTGGCTCTTTAACCTCTAAGCAACACTTCAATACTACAATGACAAAGCAAAAAAAGCACATTCTTAGAGGCTGATTAAATTTAAAATTCAGGTTAAATCCCCCCGAGAATCCAGTGAAACATTGAAAAGCTAAAGAAAAGCCTCCAGAAGTTCCAATTTATTTATATCTAATTATAATTATCATTTAATATGAGTTGATGGCTTGCAGTGTTTCTGTGATGTAGTTAACAGGTTACCGGAAAGCCACACAAACCATTTCAAAGCTTTTGTTTGCACATGTTATAGGTATTATATTAAAAATACACAGAAACTGAAAAAACAGTTTAATATTATCATTTAGGAAGGATTTACTGGACATCAGCATCTAGCCTCGGGAGCTACAGCAGTGTGCAGTTTATAAGCCTGAACCTGGCACTGCAATATTGCCTTACAATCAAGAAACGCATCATGTAGGGCAAGTACGATGCACTGGGAGATAACAGGAGGTGCATTTCTGCTTCTTTAGTAAAGAGTAACTGGCTCTCCACTAGAGATGGACCGATCAGATATTACCTATCGGTATCGGTCCGATACTGACCTAAATTACTGGATCGGATATCGGAGAAAAATAAAAAATGTAATCCGATCCATTAAATATCACGAAAGCACCTCACAAAACTTGCAACACGCCGTAACTCACCTCAGAACGTTAGCACGTCGGAGCAGTATGCATCACGTGATAGAGCGGCTGTGGCATGCGGGACCTGTCGGTGGTCTGGATAGCATTTGGAGCTTCGCTAGCAACCCGGCATTTCATCTCTGACAAAGTTATCCCCGAGAGAAGTAAAGCAAGTGTGTAAGTCCATCTCTGAATGTTTGTAAAGCATTCCTGCGTTAAGCTTAACTAGCGACTGCCTCTCGCTCTCCGGCTGCTACTTCAATCATGAAACTGCTTAATGATCAGCTGATCGGCTTTTCTGTCGCAAGTCCGTGTCTCTTGTTTGTTTTTGGCCCACTTTGCACCAGAAAGAGGAAACCAGCGGCTGAACAACAGCAGCACGTTTAAGCTTGATCAGCTGTTGTTAGAATTTATTTAATATTACTTTCTACTCCAGGATCTTTTTCTAGCTGACGCTGGTAACTGTGCAGGGGCGGATCTAGCAAAGTTTAGCCAGGGGGGCCGATAGGGCATTAACAGGGAAAAGGGGGCACAAAGACATAATTTTCTTTCTTATTCTCATTTAAAATGTCTAGCTTTTAATCAATAATTATCTGACACCCAAAGTTTTAATTTGATGTAAAATGAATAGAAGTCAATTACTGTATATAGTAACTATTAAGTCTAATATATATACCCTAGTAAGCTATAGTACTTTTTCCTTTGGGAAGGTACCATCTGTGCAGTCTGCAATTTTGTTGAAGAAAGATGTTGAATCTATTTAATATTTCTTGAAAAATAATTGATTTCTGTGCATTTTTTTTTTCACACTGCATCAAATTAAGGTTGATTACGTCGATTAAGCATCATGAGGTGGAGCGTGAGGGGTGGTTCCCTATTTTTTATTTATTTATTTTTGTTGTTGCTGGGAGTTGGAACCCTATTAGTTAGGTTGCTTAATATTTACGCTAAGTACTCTTTAAAATACCAGAATAGGGAGGATGGTGCAGGTTTGAGTTTATTAGATTGATCAGTATTGCTGAACTATGAAATATTTTTTTTGCATACAGGTATAACAGAATAGCTTTAGTGTAGTTGTTGTTTTAAACTTGAGTATGAACTTATACAAAATGCAGCAAGATATTTAAAAAACAGTTTTGTTGATTAAAAAACACTATATCGGATTCATATCGGTATCGGCAGATATCCAAATTTATGATATCGGTATCGGACATAAAAAAGTGGTATCGTGCCATCTCTACTCTCCACACTTTCAGCATCTGTGACCGGCAGATTAGTCAGTCTAGTAAATTCACAGATGAATTTGACATGAAGCCTTCATTAAAACTCACATTACCGTAATATGATACTAATTAATTTTATGCTCAATGCAGCTTACATGCCATACATTTTACATCTGCTACTTCTTCAAACCCTCATTCTCATATGCAAGTGAGGTTGCTTTACATTTTTTTGTGTCTATAGCTCAGAAATATCTACATGTCTACAAACTAAACAGCTCCAGTTCAAAATGAATTTGAATGTGATCGTTTAAAGCTGGAAATGACTAAATGTGATGCATTTTTTTTAAAAGATCTCATTTTTTAGAATTTGATGAAAGATTATTCGGTTGTCAAAATAAGGCCTTGATTACCATGAGGTGCAGACAAGTTGGACATGTGCTGACATCCAGTGAAAAATATGTATAAACCAATTAGGTCCAACATAAAACTGGTGAGGATGAGTACATATTTAAACCCTTACCTATATATCTTACACAGACAGTTTTTTCCCATTCCAAACAACAGAAAAGCCCAAAACATGAAAATGCTGAAATGGCCCAAGATAATTTTATGCTTGCACAGCGGTGACACATAAATACACCTAAACACACTGATGTGCACAAATGCTGTCACCCTCAGTGGCAGCCTGTTCATCATTCAAACTGCAGGCCTGGTGTGAGATAAAGGAAGCAGCAGATCTCACTAGAGTAGAGGGATAACAGACATCTATTAATCTTACCTCCTCCCCTGTCAAGTAGTACGCCGACAGCAACCCGCCGACGTAACGGATGTTCACCTCAAACAGTGATGCCTCGCCGTTCTGTTGAACCAAGAGAGAGAGATCAAATTGTCAAATGTCATATTTAAGTCCTCAGTCGGGGGTAAAGTGGCTGTACGGGGAAAAAAAAACCAAACAAAAAAAAAAAAAAAAAACACACTAAAGACACCATGAACTGTTTTTTACTCCACTCATGGTTTTACTTCATTCAATAACTGAGCTATGTGGTAGGTTTATTGCTCTCTGAGATGTCTTTGGAGTAGTGTAGTGTTAAGATTCAATATTGAGGAAGGGTACAAGAGGTGATCGAAGAATAACCACACCGATCCGGCCGGGTGAAGTCAAACGATGATTTTAATGAACACACGTGTGGGAAGACACTCTGTACGCAGACAGCCAGTAGTCCTCGACTTAATCAAAGCATGAACAGATATTTTATAGCATCAGGGTTTGTTTACTGACGCCCCTTCATGCGTCACCGGTACATTTTATACATAGATCAGATCAACATCATCATGACTTTTCACCCAGAAAATCATCTTCTATTTTCATGGCTGGCACTTCCTGTGTACCTTTCAGTTCTTATCCTATTCCTCTTTCTTGCCGAGACACCAAGAAACGGTTCCTCTTTTACCAAGACACTTTTGCAGTTACAGCCAAACATAACTAACCTCTCCTCTAAATAAATCTAATTTAAAGTGTGTGTGTGTGTGTGTGTGTGTTGACCTCACATGCTCTTTGTGTCACCTCTTCACCTACTGTCTGTGTCTCGTCCTCAAATGCTCTTTCTCAATTCACCTGTTGCACTTCTGACCTTTTACCAGACCAGAAGCTCACTGAGACTATGTGTATGTCTTCTACTAAATAAATGTTTTAACCAAGGACCTCTACTAAAACCTTAATATAAAATGATCTGATATATAAGTGTTTTGTAAGCATGTATTGCAATTCCTTCTATGGCTCCAAGTCACTTGCACAATAGATTGTCCGAACATCGCGCCGAACAAAGCTTCCGACCCCCAATTAATTGACCGAGCTCCAACTCTTTAATAAGCACAGATATGCATTGTGTATAAAATAGTCATAACTGCTTAAGGCCTTCTTAAAGCTATCTGTTACATTGTTAAAGCCTCGTCTTAGCCTGCGGCTCAAAATAACTATCTGCTTTCACTTCTGCATACAACTTCCTGTCAGCCTGCAACTCAGTCTTTCTGAAAGAGCCACTGTTTAACCCCTGAATGCAATATAAACTCCAGATTTTATTATTAATGCAATGGTAATGATGACAATTATTTAACAATAGCAGTAAAATAATTTCCCTGCTCCACAGTAGTCAGATGGGAAGATAAATATTTTAATATTTCACACAGCATAAAGTCTCTGGGTCATGTAAATATTTATTATGTTCACGTGTGCAGATCAGCATTTCTTGGTTGTTTAATAGATTTTCAGATTCTTTAATGCATGAAGATGTTTACTGGAGAGTCTGAGGTTTTCCTGAGTGGTGTACTAAGAAGTGAGATTAATGGGTTAATTAGCTAGACTGCATTATACTAAACTGTACACCACATTGTCACTGGAATGTGCACATATTTATACTTGATTCTAACCTGGTGCCAAGTTTCTTAAACACCAGCTACTAGAACACTGTCATTTTCATCTGCCAACAAACTAAAGTGATTTCCACAACTACTTCATTAGGTTAGGGGACTTTTAATGTATGCACTTTAAAGTTTCAGAGCTCTAATGTGTACCGGTCACATTAGAACGAACAGCAGCACTGAGAGCGCGCTCAGTGTTAAAACAATCGGCTTAATTAAAATGCTTGTTTTTACTGCTCTGTGTACTAAATTCCAAGGTTAACAGTTTCTGCAGCATCGGTCTCTGGTCCTTCTTGCAACAGTTTGGCACTTTACAGTTCTATTTTTAATTTCCTTTTTACATTTTTATCACAATTTCATTATCACCACTTGACGACGTCTCTGAAAAGAGTAGGCGGCACTCAATTTGTGCAGAAGCAGAGTCATGTGATCTTACAGAACCTGAAGCAAAAAGCCCGACTTGACAGAAAAAGTTGATAACCACCATTGTGATACTTATTTTACTTATTACTTACTTATTTTAAGTTTTTTTTCAAGCCAGCTAATGCAACAAAAGTGTGGCTAAGTTGAACTTCCCCTCTGGTATACTCACACAACTGCCAGTTTAAGAAGAAAAAAAATAAATGTAAAGATGGCATAACCAGGAGCATAACTTAATTTCTTGAGACTTCTATTTACAAGGACCATAGATAATCACAATAAATTACAACTGTGGTTATATCTCAGGAGAAAAAAGCAATTTCTAATAAGCAATGCCGTTGCATGGTGTTATTCTGAGTGAGTGCATAAGAGGAGTCATACTGGATTAACACAAGGCAAATTGGGTTGTGACCATGGCCACTTCATCTGAATTCAACAGCCGTGGTTCATCTTTAAAAGTCTTTGTACTCGGTGACCAATAAACAATGAATTAAATAATAATTAAATAAATAAATAAATTGTTTTTGTTCCCACAAAAAAAGAGGCAGATGTCACTATGCAAACCGAATGCTTTGTGTTTTTGTTTTGTTGCTGTTGCCATTTTCAAGCATCGACCTGATGCATTAGGTAGTAGCTTACTGTAATAATAAATATTTAAATGCTTGTTGGATAAAAGGGAGGCTAATGGCTGAGAGGATTAAAGTACACAGACTACACTGTGCTTAGAAGCAAACACACGCTGGATTATCATTGTTACTCTAACATAAAAATAAAATGTAAATGTATGTCACTAAACTCTAACGGACCTAAACCATACTAACCAATAATACACGTGAACTTTAATCAACATATCCACTAACCTGGGACTGCATTACCATGCAACCCTGCAACCACTAAACAGAGTCAGTCTGGAAACAACAACAGCAAAAACACAAAAATCCTTCCAGAAGTAAGTCTTGTCACTCAGCAGCCATCTTGGCAACATCTCCAAACATCCATCTGAATGATGACTCACTAAACTTTACCCACAAGAACACTGAACAAATTAGCATGGCTAAGTTTTGGTATAGACCATAGTTGTCAAACTCTGGCCCGCTGGCCAAATTTGGCCCACAGCCTAATTATATTTGGCCTGCGAAGCCATACCAAATTACTATTAGAGCTGGCCTACTGGTATTATACAGCTAATATATATATTGTTTAGTATTAAGCTTTGCTTGTTCCATATTCAGTTTTTCAGCAAAACTTGTTTGAGTCCATAAGAAAAGATTCATTCTTATATCTAGAGGAAGATTTTTTTTTCAATAAATATTAACGTTAGCCCACGACTTTGTTCCAGTTTTGAATTTTGGCCCACTGTGTATTTGAGTTTGACACCCCTGGTATAGACATAGTGAGTCAAAAAAAGCAATACTTACATGTACGCATGTTAGCTATGATAACGAGCACTTGCCACCTCATAGTTGAAACTGTCATGAACCTCCACTATGGATATCTATTAAATTCTAATAAAATAATTGTCTCACGCGCTCGAGCTTTCATGTTGTCCACCTCTATACAGTCTAGTACCAAATCTCTCTGAATGGCTGAAGCCCTACAGGCATTAATTTGACAAAAACAACACTGAAATAACAAAACATTTGAGACAGCTCAATTCTACAGTTTTAGAAAATAAAAGTATAAAAAAGAAAAAAAATTCCACTTCAAAGCGACTCGAAGTGTTATTATTTACATAAAGGCAGTTTTACAGTCAATCCCCATGGAAACAGCAAAAGTGGTTGCTAAGCGATGATGTGACAAAACTGCAAAACCTCTTTTGACTGATTGGTTAGCCTTCGTATTCCTCATTAGTGGAATTAATTGTATTCATAACATTTTGACAGCAACAAACAGAGATGATAAATCAATAAAAATAGTGGGAAGCATTAATATGAACGCACACTTAGAACCTTAAACAACACTAGATTAAGTGTTTGTTCTCGTGCTTGCAATTCAAGTAATGCACAAACACTTTTAAAATAATTCAAAAATCTACCCAAGTCATTTCCACATACAGGTTATCTCTGTGCTTATAAGGAAAGCTCTTGAACTACAAAGCTCCCCGTGCTCTTTCTTCCTCTCTCTCGGTTGTAATGGAGTTTTTCTCTCCAAAGAAATCAACGACTAGAGCCAGGGCAGACTCAAAAAGTCAGGCTAGAAAGTCAAAGCCATGTAATCGTGTTCCCCGGTGTTTTGTTTCCTCTTTTGTCTGAGAGACTCTTGCAACCGCAAGGCAGTATTGATTAGTAGGGAGCAAGTTTGGTTCAAGCTGGATTTTATTCAAGAACCTCTGCTGTAATATTTTGCCATCAGTTTCTCCTCTTACATTGTTTTTTGGTCACTTAGAGTCTCAAAAATTTTTGGACCAAGTCTACAGATTACTGTACAGATATTTATCCTGTGATGTTTCAACTGCTAGGAGAACCGTTCCAGAAAGAGAAACGGCGAGTGTATTTTGGCTCTTTTGTCATCCAGATGTGGAAACGTACAGCGGGATGACTTCAGAGTATGGAGCAGAGTGTGCAGTTCCGATCCCTTTGTAATTTTCCTCAGCTTTCATTAGCAGCCTTGTTCTGATTTTCTGTGGAAAAGTAACATCTTAAGAGTATCGCAAACAGACAAAGCAAACAAAACTGTACTTTCTGTTCAACAGTCCTCACTCTACACTACTGTTTGCTTTTAATATACTCTGGGCGTTTTTCAATTTTCTCCGTAGGAGTAGAGACACAAATGAATGTCTTGATCTATATCCAGCTTTATCTACTGCTGGGCAGTTTTATCACACAATACAATAAAACATGTGTTTGTTTGCAATTTTACTTTTCTCCTTTCTTTTTTTTTAGAAAAATAAATACTGACAAGAGGACTTGTTGCTATGTTGCAATTTCAAGATGAAATATGCACGTTATATTTTCTTTTCTAATTGAAGTATGAAATAAGAGGTACTGCTCAGTATGTCACTATAATTACTGCCTCTTGTGCCAGCTGAAGGTTAAAGCAGAATGGTACTCATTGACTTGGAGACCCATTGAGAAGGAAATTGCTAGCTCGAGCGTGGTTGATAAGGAAACTGCAATTTGGTGGCAGAAAGGGCAATTTGCTAGAATTGAGTTAAGGAGTCAGTGGCATCTGTACTATGCTTTTATTTATCTCTATATGCATCTCTTTAAAAATGCATATTTTTAATCCTGTTTATATCGTACTTCACATAAATACATAATATTTATAACCACCGTGTTTATTTGACACGTCAACAAAATATTCCATCCATCCATCAATTCTCTTCAGAGTCCAGATTCAAATACATGCACATGCACAAACATGAAAATGTTATGAAGATTCTAATGGAACCTTCAGGGACCATGTAAAACACAGATGTAACCTGGATTGGATGTTGAAAATTGCTACTGTGAGCCATTTGAACCCAGTTCCTCAACCCCTTGCAACATTGGGTTTAAAAATTTCAAGGTCACAGTCAGTGTCCATTTACATTTACAAACAACATAGAGGTCTTTACAGGCAACGGAAGTACATTTTGCAAAAATACTGTACAGTTTTTGTTTGTTTTATTTGATAAGTTCCCTTTTTAAAAACTCTACGATTCTGATTCTACAACAGCATGACGCTGGCTCCGTTTGAAAACTCTGCACACTGGTGACATTTTCTGAGACAAAGCACCAGTGCCTCTGGCAGGACAACTGAGCTATCTTGCCAACCCTGAAATGAGTGGCCCATTCAGTAATGACACTACAATGGCAGTGATTAGGAATGGAGTGTCTATTTATCACTAGTGATTGTAGCTCTCAGCAAGACCGGCAGAAGGTACAGTGAGAGAGGACATACAGTGCTGACAAAGGTTTTGCCAGTCAGACTTTAAGTCCTAGAAGACTCAATAAATCAGTCAGGAAGCCATTCATACCAATTTGAAAATATACCTAACGCACATTTACATAAAATAAAAAAACAAACAAAAGAAAAACAAGCCCCTAGGCAATCTTTCTACTCAATTGGCTTGTTGATTTCTGCATTTGAATCTGATTTATTTTTCAGGAACAGCTACTTGCAAGCCCTGCGTCTTACTGCAAACGGGGCAACCTAACCTTCAAACGTGCCTCAACGTTAAATGAACTTAAAAGGCAAACCCTAAGGCTCTGAGAACGTAAACTAAATAGTAAAACTCACACTGACAAAGCAATTCAATCATCACGGTCTAAGTAAGACAAGAAGAAAGAAGATTAAAAACTGTGTCCTCTGAAAGGTTGCTTGTATATGACTCAATCTCAAATTTCCACATTAATGTACAAACGGGTGGAGGTACAGCTGACTGGATCTGATTGTGAGGCTGACTTTCAAACGGGTTTAACATCAAGACACGAATTTCTTTGAAGTAAACCAAATCTGCGTATTATGTTCACTGGGGCATAAGGCCTGAAAATTTGGCTTTTTACAAGATTTACAAAGTAATTTGTCCACCGGAGAAGCCGAATGCTTTTCTTTTATTTATTATCAAAGTTAGATTCCACATTAAAGCATAAAATTATTAGCTTTCACAAGCTATTAAGGCTCTGCGTTTGGCTGTTAACTGGACAAACACACCAACTAATGTGGGGAAACTGAATTATTGAAATATCCCTGTTTCTTTGCACAATTCTAATGAACTTCACACTAAACAAAGACCAAAGTCCTCTAATTTCTGTGTCTGTGATTAAATCAGTTGTTCAATATTTATGCTAAAACAAAGTTGGCTGAATTGTGTGAATGTGTTTTAGGCTTTGAAAATGGGATTAGGAATTAGTGTTATATTATTACGTGTTAATGATTATCTTTCCTCCCTCCACTTTCCCCTCATCCCAAATGATGGAGGCAAATGTCCTCCCTTCCTGCTATGTTTGCTCAAAGAGAATTATTTAGTTTTTCGTTATATTTTCCAGTTCAGATTACTTATCTCAATGAAGCAGTAGATGAATCCTAATAAAAGAAGAAGGGATTCTCAAATCTAACCCAAAAGAAGTATCTTTAATGACTAAAACACTAAAAGCAATGTCATAAAGCTCAATTTACATGCGCTGCTTATCCTGGAGGTACGTTTATATACGATGCAGCAAGCATTAAAGCTGCCCCGCAAGCACAACCAGAAAATCTGGATAAGTGGATGACACCTGTTTTTATTTTTTCCCCCGCCTTGTCTCTCTTCATGGTGCTCAAGTTGAGGGTCTAATTAGGAGTCAACACAAGGCTGTCAGAGAAAAACACAGAAGTTTTCATCACCATTGCCATCAAGTTAAAAAGCTTGTCTGCATTTTCTCTGTTAGTTCTTCTCAACCTGCCGCAGTGAAAAGTAAGCGACTTTCTGAAGAATGCTCATCAGTGAAAACAAATGTGCAGCTTTAAAGTACCATTAACGCACTGCTTCTTCACACCAAATCTAATATATACAGTTGATGTTCATGATATAAACCAATTAGCCACAAAATATAAATCACTGACAGATTAAGTAAATAACACAGATCATCAGGAGTTACGCGAGTACCCCTCATACAGCCAAAATAGCGCATTACCATGCAATGTTTTTTAAGGAACCTCAGTGTTATTGATGCATAATTTGTCACCTGCCATCCAAAATCTGGCAACTATAAAGCTATAAAGTAGCAGTTACTCAAATGGACACCTGTTGTGTTCCCTAAATGGGATGCTCAGGTTTTCTAGTATTTTTTTTTCAAGCCTGCTTTTTGCTAAAATAATATACTTAAAGATGTCTGTTGCTAAACTAGCTAGCTAGTCAGCCATCGTGTGCAAATGTGGTTATAATCCGGCTACTCAGGACTTAAAAAGTAGTACACAAACCAGGGGAGACCCCACAGTGCCATCATTCATTAGGTATCATCCACCTAAAATGTTTTGCAGTACAACTAACCATTCCCCCAACATCTGTCAACATTTCTATCCATGTCCAGCCATGTTGTGGCTGTATTAGCGATGTGCAGGGTGCAGGTGGTTTTAATTATGTGGATGATCTGTGTGTGCTCCTCTTTCTCCTTACCTTGTGGCAGAGAATAGAGAATGAAAGCTCATTTAAATAAGCAACTGCTTTTACCAACGCTGTAACTATTTAAAATGTGTACTACTGGGAGAAAAACTAATTATACTAGCTAATGTAATTTTTATGGAGGAGGAGCCTCGACAGGAAAAGGAAATAAGGAACAGAATGACTCATTGGGGTACATTACATTGGGGTACATACAATGCAGTGTTGCTGGTGGTGCTCTCTCCTTCTGTATTGATGTGTATTCAACAGTCAAAGGAAAGATTTCTGTCCTACTCAGCCCAGATTTGCTTGGGACACGAGCCTGATTGGCATGGCCACTGTGCTGCTGTGTGCCAAGGAGCTGACTAGACTATTGCCCAGTTGTGTCCTGCTCAAATGTTAATGTAATAATTTACTGCTAATAAAGAGGCATCATTGTCACTGGGCAAATGTCTGTTAGCATTACTGCCATCCAGATTCTGACTGACTGCTACATGCTAACGCCAAATCGGGTTGATGTGACAGACAAAATGACCTGATAAGCCAAGGATGGAAAGAGACGATTGCCTCTCCTACCAAAGCTGGTGATTCACACATGCTGGCTGGGATTGAATTTAACATTGCTAATTAAAATACAGATACAGAAATCATCAATTTTCACTCTAATCTCCCTGGCTCTCACATACTGTTAAAGCTGCTGCCTCTGCTGCTCCTCTCCAACTTGCTGCTTTCAGGACATCGAGATGCGCCTGCGTTTTCTATTTCTTTTCTTTTTTTTTTAAATATTGTGCAGTAATTATAGTCTTGATCAGTGTCCAAGTTGTGAGAGCAGTCTACAACATTAGCGTTAATGACCCTACCCGCAACCCTGTGGAGCATGCTAAACAGCTTTCTCTGACATAAAGGGAGCTCTGAAATTCAAGCCAAAATAGCGACTTCACGAAAAAATGAGCCCACTCAGCGCAACACTCAGGTGGGTGAAATCAGCATAATAATAAAGTTAATTGTATAATATTGCTCACAAATATTGGCTTTTTTCACATAACTATTCCTAAAAGAGGCTTACATAATGAATTCAGTGATTTTTTTTTTTTTTTTAACATTACAGTAGACGAGTACATTTCAAGAGCCCATTTCAAGAGGACCTTCCCATTTCTTACTGTTTAGTGATCCCACACTAATCAAAGTTACAAAACTATTCAGGCACAAGAACAGTTTTTCTTTTATTCTGGAAGCTTTTTTTTTTTACATCACAATAGTTTGAAATGAAAGAAGCCTTTATCAGTTTTTGAAACCAAATTTTAACTGACAGATATTAGCCAGTAACGGTCATCAGCTGTGATACGTCAACTTTTTGCCCTCTTGTTACTAGAATAGAATAATCCTTTACTAGGGCTGTGCAATATGACCAAAATCTCATATCCCGATATTAAGACATCTATCGTCCGATAACGATATAAATCGCAAAAATGTAACATTTTCTGTAAATTCTGTGAATCTCGGGCAGCTCGACTTGCGTGAAGTGTTTCCAGCTGGGCGTCGCATACCTGGAGTCGAGTGTTTTAACCGATGCATGAAACTATACATCTTTAGACATAAGTTGTAACGGCCGCCGTTTTCTTTGTGAGTATTTATTACATGGCTTGCTGCGAGGAAAAGCCTGTTCTAACATTTGAGTCTAAGGTTTATTTTTTAGCACCTGACGGCTCTTTTTTGCTTCTCATCTGTAAACACTGCATCTTTCACGTGATTCAGTTTATTTTGAAAAGTCTCAACAGGATCTTGAGCTTTATTGTGAAAGGTTTATGTGGAACATAAACAAGCGGACACGCAATGGTGCTACCGTCGTTGTTGGTAACCACAACGCATAAAAACAAAGGCTTGTCTGTCTGTAGTAGAGATGGCACGATACCACTTTTTTTATGTCCGATACCGATACCGATATCATAAATTTGGATATCTGCCGATACCGATATGAATCCGATATAGTGTTTTTTAATCAACAAAACGGTTTTTTAAATATCTTGCTGCATTTTGTATAAGTTCATACTCAAGTTTAAAACAACAACTACACTAAAGCTATTCTGTTATACCTGTATGCAAAAAAAAATATTTCATAGTTCAGCAATACTGATCAATCTAATAAACTTAAACCTACACCTTCCTCCCTATTCTGGTATTTTAAAGAGTACTTAGCGTAAATATTAAGCAACCTAACTAATAGGGTTCCAACTCCCAGCAACAACAAAAATAAATAAATAAAAAATAGGGAACCACCCCTCACGCTCCACCTCATGATGCTTAATCGACGTAATCAACCTTAATTTGATGCAGTGTGAAAAAAAATGCACAGAAATCAATTATTTTTCAAGAAATATTAAATAGATTCAACATCTTTCTTCAACAAAATTGCAGACTGCACAGATGGTACCTTCCCAAAGGAAAAAGTACTATAGCTTACTAGGGTATATATATTAGACTTAATAGTTACTATATACAGCAATTGACTTCTATTCATTTTACATCAAATTAAAACTTTGGGTGTCAGATAATTATTTATTAAAAGCGAGACATTTTAAATGAGAATAAGAAAGAAAAGTATGTCTTTGTGCCCCCTTTTCCCTGTTAATGCCCTATCGGCCCCCCTGGCTAAACTTTGCTAGATCCGCCCCTGCACAGTTACCAGCGTCAGCTACGTAGAAAAAGATCCTGGAGTAGAAAGTAATATTAAATAAATTCTAACAATAGCTGATCAAGCTTAAACGTGCTGCTGTTGTTCAGCCGCTGGTTTCCTCTTTCTGGTGCAAAGTGGGCCAAAAGCAAACTAGAGACACGGACTCGCGACAGAAAAGCCGATCAGCTGATCGTTAAGCAGTTTCATGATTGAAGTAGCAGCAGGAGAGGCAGTCGCTTGTTAAGCTTAACGCAGGAATGCTTTACAAACATTCAGAGATGGACTTACACACTTGCTTTACTTCTCTCGGGATAACTTTGTCGGAGATGAAATGCTGGGTTGCTAGCGAAGCTCCAAATGCTATCCAGACCACCGACAGGTCCCGCATGCCACAGCCGCTCTATCACGTGATGCATACTGCTCCAACGTGCTAACGTTCTGAGGCGAGTTACGGCGTGTTGCAAGTTTTGTGAGGTGCTTTCGTGATATTTAATGGATCGGATTACATTTTTTATTTTTCTCCGATATCCGATCCAGTAATTTAGGTCAGTATCGGACCGATACCGATACGTAATATCGGATCGGTCCATCTCTAGTCTGCAGTTTAGTTATATTAAATATAAGAGAAAGAGAGAACTTAAGGAAATTAATATAGCCACTACAGTGACCATCAAAATAATGAAAAAATATTGCTGTAAACAGTTTATTTTGCGACACCACGAAATAAACGATAGCGTAAAATTAAACGATAGATGTTTTTATATCGTCATCCGATATATATCGTTATATCGAACAGCCCTACTTGTTGCACTCCCATCATGCATTTGTACAAACTGGGGATAACCTCAGTAAATAATTAATCCCAGTTGCAGACCAATAAAATGTGATTAAATAGTCAGAGAATATTATTGGCTAATGTTTTAAGTTTCATCATTTTATTTCTTTGAAAATTCTTTTTAACCCGAGTAATTAATGCACATCCAACTTCACCTCAAACATCATGTGTACACACAAAAGAGAGGATGCACTCGTATCGTAAAACATCTCCACTAAATGCATAAACTTGTAAATCAACAGCCTGGTGCATAATTCATCAAATACTGCCACGGTGATAAATTACAGCTGAATTACAGCCCAACCCATCAAGCCACCATCAGAGAATATTGGTCTCCCCGCATCTGTCTATTTTCAGAGCTTCATCTCTGTCTTTTGATGCCGTCTCCCCACACAAATGCACACGCACGCACAAAACTCTTGCGTGCACAGGTCTCTGCTCTTTCCTGGGGGCTGCAGTAGCTCCCCCACAGAGTCTTCTATTATAATGCTTGGGTCTCATGGGACTTTGCTCTACTCTCTCTCTGCTGTTATTATTCAGCCTGCTGCAGTCCATCTTCCTTCCTCCTGACTCTGTGTCTAACTGTCTGCCTCTGTCTCTCATCATATACCTCCCACTGTATTTGGCCTTGCTGACTGAGACACATCCTTCACTTTTTCCTCAGCGGCTGCTAACTCCCAAACTGCCAAGAAAAAAAACAAAGAGCTATTTGAGCTGCTTAATGCTTCAGCGTATTCATGCTGATATATATATTAACATCGAGTTATGCAGATTAGGTCATTAAGACAGCTAATTAACACACCAATTATATATTTATTTTTTTCAGTATAACAGTCTTCATGTCTTTTTAGTAGCATGAAAATTAAATTAAAGCTAACATCCAGCGACTTCCTTGCTCTAAGAAAATTTGGTTTCTGAATTATTTATAAAGACACCACCTTTATACTGCTTTCCTCCTAGCTTATCTGATCACCCTCTTATCAAATATGTGAATTGCTATGATCACCAGCTTGTTGCACACTTTGTCTACCTGCAGTGTGGTGCCGTGTAGGTGGTGTGCACCATGTTTATTGCAGCCTTTAAGCTGAAAACAGGTGCTGCTTATGTAGAGCTGAGGTAAACTGAAATATGAACATTTTTTGAGAGTGTCATTATTACATAGTCATAGACTTTGTGTTTATTAAGACATTACAGTGCAACCTCATTGCACTTTTCAAAAAAAGTCTTAATATTCCAGAGATCTTTCCATATTAACATCTAAGATATTCAATACTATTTTTAAAGAACGTCTACATGTAAATCAGAGCTTGTGAAACTAAGCCAACCCTTTTCCCGCTGTAGTAGCCAGAATCCAGTGTCAGCGGTTGACTGTGCGAAATGGCTCCACAGGGAAAAAGTGCATGAATGATACAAAATGTGCTGGTAAATATCCGTAATGATGAACTACCCACACAAAACGTCCTTTGCCCTGCGCATCCTGGGACAGAATGTCAGCTCAGCTTGACCTCAGCTTAGGGGCACGGCGTCTTTACCGAACCGTCCCTCGGCATTGCAAATGACACCGTTTTTTTCCTCAGACGCCTTCATGACTAGAAGCAAGTTGTGTCTAATTTAGTCCAGACAGGGTGTCAGCGGGGGTCAAAAAACTGCTCTCTGGAAGTAAACAACAACCTTGCTCCAGGTCTCCTCATTACCAACTAATGTCACTTTTTCTTGTCCTCAAATGTGAGCACGCATTTGGAAAATAACCCACAAACAACTGATTAAAAACAGACTGGTTTACAAGCCTTGAGATTAAAAATATGGTGGGGAACACCGCTTGTCTTTTTCAACAATGTGATGACATCTCCAAGTTAAGGACTGTCATCATGAAAATGCATAAAATAGTCAGAATATCTTTGTTAGCTTAAAATATTTTAGAATAACAACCTACACAAGCGCTCTATATTTGCCTGAGGCATTTGCAAAGTTGAACTCAGTCAACAGCTTTTTTCTCTGGTAATAAAAGTTACCACACATTTCTCTCAGGTTTCGCTCTGTGTTGCACATGTGTACACAGTAGATACACCGCATTGTTCAGTACTTGGTGGGACGCTGCTGGCAGTCTCTGAAATACTTGATGAAGTTGCTCATTCTCTTCTAGTCTCTCACCAAACTTTCTCTGCTCTGTGAAAGGAGTGCATCCCATGTGTCTGAAACTGTATCTGGACTGGCAGCACAAACTCTTTCTGGCCTCCGGACCGAGGTTCAAAAGATTAACAGCAACAACAATGTGCAATGTATCTGCGCTCATTCTACCAAAAAGTCAATTACATCTGGATTATAACGACACTCGTATAAATACACTTTGGTTATTTTCTCGACGCCGTGCTTTATGCAGCTGCAAATTTGATTTGGATGTAATGAAAGTGAGACCTCAAGCTAATGCCGATATCTCGAGCTGACAGAAAAGACTTTAGGGAGATTTGAAGAATTGTTTTTTTTTTCTTGGATGTTTTGGGGTGAGGCACGCTTGTTCAGCTTCCACCACAGTTTGAAGAAAACACTCATTGCTTCACTGCTACTGAAACAACCCCTACTGGGCTCACAGCAAGCAACCACAAAACTAAGCAAGGGCAGAGGAAAAAAAATGCAAAATAAACAAGACTAAGCTTGTGCTTGGATTGTCCGTGTGTTCAATCACTCACCCACTATTTAGTGTTTGCTTCAGAGAACACTGACAAGAGAACAAGGGCAGAGTGTTATTAATACAATTCTGACACTACTTGGATGCAACGCTACTACATTATCAATTAGTATCATTAGTCATAATTATCTGTTACATAAGCTAACAGCAGGGGACCTGAAACAAATGTGAGGGCACCGACACCACAAGTACACATCTCTCTCTGCAACGTGGGAATGAAGATTTATAGCACAAATCTGTGCATATATATATATATACATACATATACACACACATATATATATATGGAAGCTTGTTTCCGCCACTTAAAAAAATTAAAAAATATCCATAACTCAAAATTTTGACTTGACTTGAAATTTCAAGTTAGCGCTGCCAATCAGTAATCACGTGAATGACGTCATTTCCTTGTAACCCGGAACCTGAAGCCCTCAGCTACAAATGCTACAGCTAAGCTACCAGTTTTACAGCCAGTCATGAATGCACAAATTGCTGAGTATTTTCAGCATGGCTTCACATTATATCCTTGCGTTATTAGCCGAATCACAAGGCGTTACTATCAGCAAACGTACTCTGGAAAGCGTCAATTTATAAATTGGTAGCTCACGATCCGGTTTTAAGTGTGCATTCCTCTGCGCCTTATCCTTCCTGGCAACAAAAAAATGACATCATTCACATAGATTACTGATTGGCAGCGCTAACTCAAATTTCGAGTTAATAAATCAAAATTTCGAGAAAATAACTCGAAATTTCCAGTTATGGATACTTTTTTTTAGTGGCGGAAATGGGCTTTCATACATATAACCATTAACAAGATGCAAAAATATAATAGGTACCATAGCCATTACTGTGCTAAAATATGCCATTTTTAATATAATAATTGTAAAATATGAAATGTAGTAGTAGCTCCCATGCACATATTTCCCACATCGCCAGTATATTTACAGTTTAGACAAACCCACAAAAGTCTGACTTTTTTTTATTTTCTCTTCAGAGCATGAGAAGAGACGAGCCACAGCACACCTGAGACGGCTGAGGAGTACTAAGTTCACCATGTACCCTTAACAGGTCAGAAAAATGGCATCATGTCCAGATCTGACAGCTCTTTCTTCCTTCTTCTGACACCACACTGGCAGGCTGCAGTGTATGCATGTGACTGTCAGCATCTCGACCTCCCTTCAGAAATAATAACAAGCTCCCTCCTCTTACGCACTCTGTCCAATTTAGTGGCACTCGGCTTACACATGCCAACATCCACGCTACTGAATCGTTCAGGGATGGAGAAATGCAGCACATGCCACGACATATAAAAAATAAAATAAAATACAGCTCATTACTCCAGTCTCTACCAATAACACCCAGGAGATTTCACACTAACTTGATCTGAGATGTGGAATCACAGGCCTGAGCGTGCATATTATCCAGTCATTTCGCCATCCTGGTGGGGCTCTGGAGCTTCGTCAATGTGGTAAATAAGAAGTTATTGCTGGTGGATGTTTCTAGTTATGCTAAAGAGGCTTCATAGCAATCATCAGCAAAATCACAGGGGGAAGATTCAATCTATAAGGAGCACTCATTTTAAAAATCACCAAAGGCTGAGCTTTAGTGAGAAGATGTGCACACTTCAGCTTCTGTGAAGGATAATTAATATGACAGCACTTCTACTTACTGTACACATTAGTCCACCTTGAACACAGTGCAGTTTAAAGATCACATTATACGTTTGCATAATATAAACAATGAATTGTTGGGCGTATTAACACATCTATTCTTGACATTTGGAAAATGTCATGAATGAAAAAAAAAAAAAGGTAAAACACTACTTAATAATTCTGGTTTCTTTTTTAATCTCCTTGCAATTTAAGAAGTTTTACAGTACGTGTGAAAACCTTAATATCATGATTGATCAATATAAAAATAATCATATATGATATATATTGCCTAACCTATTGATGATTTATCAAACCCAACCTAACATAATCAAATATTTAGTGATTTTAATTGATCTGAAAGAAGATCTTCCTTTAATAATGGCTTAAAGTACATTTTCTTCATGTCATCTTAAAGCAGCGGTCCCCAACTGGGACCAGTTTGTGTCCGACAATATTTTCACGGATCAGCATTTAAGGTGTCCTGGATAAATACAACAAAATAAAACCAGTACTGGTACCAAAAAAAAGAAGACTTATTCATAACACACGGGAAAAGACCCAGGAAAACCGGGTTAATGATAAAAACGTTACAAAAATAACAATAAAAACCGATAAAACCCCTATAAAACCATAAATTTCACACCCGAGCCTCAACTCTCGCGACCTGGTACCAAACAACGACTCCCGGGGGTTGGGGGCGGCTGTCTTAAAGGGTCATCACCTGAAAATGCATTTATTCTTAGCAAACAGACAAAAACAATCCTTCCATAACACTCAGCAACATGATGAAACTGGATGACCGTAGATCAGAGCGATCACTTGCCACAATTTTGCTTTAACAGACTCAACACATAGATTTCTCGATGATGAATAAAAAGAACTGAGCCAGACAGAAAATGCCGTGGAGAGATTAGAAATAACTAAGTGAAAGAGCAGAAATGGAGGAAGGGAGGCTCTGAAAGCGTAATAAAATTTGGAAGGGAACATGAGGGAATACAGTCCAATCTTAAAGTCGACATTAATCACACCTAATTACTCGCTTTAATGGGAAAAGGTCTGATGAGCTCACAGAGGGCAGCTGCTTTACTTAACTGAAACTTAGTCGTCATACTGACCAAACCATTCTTTACATAAATAAATCTTCATCAGACTCAATAAGTGCCTCGGTGCTGATGTGTGATGATGTTGCCAAATACTTGTTCAGTCTTTATGCGACAACAGCTTGTAGAGAAGCATGGCACAGGCTAACACGGGTAGATATACTCTGGAGCTCCTTTTGTCTTGGTAAATGGCTGAGCCGCCAGCATGGCCAGTCTGTCTGCTGAGTTGTTCATTCAGATATGCATCCGAAGCTTGTAGATGCTTCAAAGTCATATGATTAAGGAAGATTTCAAGGAATTTAATTTGTTCACATGGCACAGAGTTTTAAAGTTCTGTATTACTAAGTGCATTTGTTAAAAATATAAACGTGGGTATGTTTGGTTTCATTCCGACACAAAGAAGAAATCCTGTAGAAACGGGATAATAATGAGCAGCTGATGTCCAAGTTTCTCGGCGAAGAGGCTGAAACCTGCTGCAAACACTGTCAAGTCTGTGCTAGTGTAACACAGTCCTCTTCCTTCTGTCCTTGTTTCACTGCTGACAAGTTACAGAGCAGCTGTCACAACGTGTCAAGCTATGGCTGACAGACAGGCCTGAGCTGATAAATCTAACAAAGTGCTTTGCAGTGTGACTGGCTGAATCTGCTGACAGTAATGTAATTAAAAGAAAAATGTGAGCATGAAAATCCCCGTGTGTCCTTGCTCCATTCCTTGTACTACTGTATGCACCTTTAACTGAAATAGATTACACTTTATTTTATGCAAATCATAAGTAATTTGAAATTCTTATAAAAATTGTCATATACAGTGTGAGGTGTCACATTTTACAAAGTAATGCAATGCTCTAACCACATTCCATTTTTTGCTAGTGCAGTAATATCATGACTCAGCGCAAATTAAGTAATCACATTACATTATCACTACTATGTTGTTGTGCATTCTAATGTTAACACAACATTAGCTCTTTCAAACAGCATGCTAACACAAGGCTAGCACAGGCAATCGTTTTGAAGCCTCTCTCAGCTGGTTTTCAACTTCACTTTGTGCTTTTAGCTTTTTGTTCGAACTTTAACACTAAAAGAAAAATCTGTCAGTGTGTGCGACTATAGCCTCAGGTTTATATAGATAACTGGTAATGTCACGGTTCTGGGTCCGTTGGACCCAGTATTTTGAGTTTATTATGTTTTGGTTTATTTCTGCTTCATGGATTGTTTTCTTCTCGTAGTGATGATGATGATTATTATTTCTTGTTTCTGTTTATCCGTGCTTAAGGATTTGTTCTCAGTTATATCTCACGTTTAGTTTAGTTCAGATTCCATGTGTCATTCTGTCTGTCTCTCAGTGTAAAGTCTGCATGCTTGTTTAGTAATTCATGTTTCCTGTTTTATTGTGAAAGTCTTTGTCTTATGTTAGTGTGTGCAGCTTAGCTCCCCCGTCTCGTTAGCCCTGATCTCTCCCAGCTGTGTCTCCCTCCTGTTGCCGATTCCCCCG
The DNA here is from genome assembly GCF_057382275.1 of Copadichromis virginalis. NCBI lineage: Eukaryota > Metazoa > Chordata > Actinopteri > Cichliformes > Cichlidae > Copadichromis > Copadichromis virginalis. Next base: position 30,123,357 of record NC_140628.1, read on the forward strand.
TTACTACCCTGTGTATATAAGCCCTGTGTTTTCCCATGCTCAGTGTCGCGTCGTACCCTCAGAATTATGCCTGTGTGTCCTTGGTCTCAGTGTTCCATCCTCACTCCATGTTTGTTTTTCTGCCAGCAATAAAGCTGAGGTTTTTTTGAGTTTCAATTCTGTGTTCGAGTCCTGCATTTGGATCCTCATCTCTGCCTGCCCGCACACAGAGCCCTGACAGAACGACGCGACCAGTAATGGATCCAGCGGACTCACCGTGGAAGCGCAGCTCCCGTTTTGACGGGACTCGGCTAGCGCTTGGAGGGCCTCCGTGCTGCCGTTCCTCGCTGGCAGCCTACCCTTCGGCCCACTCGTCTGCTTCCTCCCCGCGGACGCCCAGGTCTCGCAGAAAACGCTCCAGCCGGTCCCGGGAGGTTTACTACGAGCCTGCAAGCAATCAGCTCACGCCTGCACAAGCCTTTTACAAGATGTTAGGGATTATTATCGTGCCACCTGACTCACCCAGCATTTCCACATCACAGCAGGAGCAGCCACAGCAGAGTCCTCCCTCGTCACATTCCGCCAGCGCCGCTCCCTCTTCAACAGGGAGGCAGCGAACACGCAGCCAGCACTCACAGCTCCAGCAGGAGCCTGGGATTCAGCTTAAACAACCGCCTAGGGTGAGTGACAGAGTCTCCCTTCATTCGCCTTTTTTGTCAAGGGATAGACAGACTGTTTCCCCCAAAGCTGCGAACGCCAGCTACATGAACACTACAGCTCGTGTTTCTCCGGTTCGGGAAAATAAGAGTTTTCGTTTTAAGAATGACTATTTTCCCATTGGTTCAGAAGACTGTGCGCCTGATGTTTTTTCAGATCCAGGAGTTAAGACTGTTCCGTCTGGATCTGTTTATTCTGGAGCTATGTTTATTCAGTCAGCTGCCCGTCCGCTTTCAGCTCAGTCCCCTGCTCAGCAGCCGTCTGTAGCTCAGTCTCCAGTGTCACCTGCTCAGCAGCCACCTGTAGCTCAGTGTCCTGTGTTTCCTGCTCAGAAGCCGCCTGTAGCCCAGACACCAACTCCACCACCACCACTTTGGCCTCAAGCTCAGTTAGCCGCCCGGCCTCAAGCTCAGTTAGCCGCCCGGCCTCAAGCTCAGTTAGCCGCCCGGCCTCAAGCTCAGTCAAATCAATCTAAAAGGAACTGTGTTTCATCAGTTTGTTCTAAGCAGAGCAACAAACCTCATGATAATGTAATCATTCCTAAAAAGCTGGCCAGTTCAGAGACTGTGACGCGCTCCAGGGCCTCCCCAGAGGCTGAGTTTCAGCCCTCAGCCTACTCTGGACCCCTGGAGGCTAGGAACCCAGCTGAGGACTGCACCCGGCTGTCACTGCCTGAGCAGAGTCAATGCTCTGGGCGGCTGAAGTCTGCTATGTGTTTGCCAGAGGCCCGTGCGCCTGCTGGTCCTGTTCTGTCCCTGCCAGAGGCCCGTGCGCCTGCTGGTCCTGTTCTGTCCCTGCCAGAGGCCCGTGCGCCTGCTGGTCCTGTTCTGTCCCTGCCAGAGGCCCGTGCGCCTGCTGGTTTTGTCCTGTGTGTTCCAGGGGCCCCTGTGCCCACTGGTCCTGAGACTGTTCTCGCTGGAGGGCCCGAGGAGCCCGTCCAGCCTCCTCCCTCGTCAGCTGGGGGGCCCGAGGAGCCCGTCCAGCCTCCTTCCTCGTCAGCTGGGGGGCCCGAGGAGCCCGTCCAGCCGCCTGCCTCGTCAGCTGGGGGGCCCGAGGAGCCCGTCCAGCCTTCAGCTGCGGTCTCATCATCCTCGCCCGCTGCGGTCTCATCATCAGCATCATCATCAGCATCATCATCTTCGTCTGGTCCAGCCTCCGTGTCAGCATCCTCATCAGCTGCTTCGCCTGGCCCAGCTTCCGTGTCAGCATCCTCATCAGCTGCTTCGCCTGGCCCAGCTTCAGCATCCTCATCAGCTGCTTCGTCTGGCCCAGCTTCAGCAGCCTCCGCGTCTTCATCCTCGTCTGGTCCAGCCTCCGCGTCTTCATCCTCGTCTGGTCCAGCCTCCGCGTCTTCATCCTCGTCTGGTCCAGCCTCCGCGTCTTCATCCTCGTCTGGTCCAGCCTCCGCGTCTTCATCCTCGTCTGGTCCAGCCTCCGCGTCTTCATCCTCGTCTGGTCCAGCCTCCGCGTCTTCATCCTCGTCTGGTCCAGCCTCCGCGTCTTCATCCTCGTCTGGTCCAGCCTCCGCGTCTTCATCCTCGTCTGGTCCAGCCTCCGCGTCTTCATCCTCGCCAGCTGCAGCCTCCGTGTCTTCATCCTCGCCAGCTGCAGCCTCCGTGTCTTCATCCACGCCAGCTGCAGCCTCCGTGTCTCCACCCATGCCGTCGCCTGGTCCGGCTCCGGCTTCAGCTTCGCCTGGTCCGGCTTCGCCTTCAGCTTCACCTTCAGCTTCGCCGGGTCCAGCCTCCGCATCCGCTTCAGCGTCGTCTGGTCCAGCCTCCGCGTCCTCATCCTCGTCTGGTCCAGCCCCCGCGTCCTCATCCTCGTCTGGTCCAGCTCCCGCGTCCTCATCCTCGTCTGGTCCAGCTCCCGCGTCCTCATCCTCGTCTGGTCCAGCTCCCGCATCACCAGCTTCGTTTGGCCCCGCCTCTGCATCAGCCTCACCTGGTTCAGCCTCCGCATTCGCTTCAGCGTCGCCTGGCCCAGCTTCGGCTTCAGCCTCTGCCTCATCTGATCCAACCTCCGCTTCGCCTGGGGCTGCAGGGGCCACGCAGCCTTCGGGTCCCCTCCTACCACCTCCACATTGTCGGTCATCTGCCAGGCCGCTTGTTGGGCATCATCACCACCGTGGCCGCCCTCCGGACTTCTGTTGCCGCCACTGCCTTCCGCGTGGCCGGCCTCCAGGCTTGCATTCCCGCCACCGTTGCCATCCGCACGGTCGGCCCCCAGAACTGCTTCCTCGCCGCCGTTGCCATCCGCACGGTCGGCCCCCAGAACTGCTTCCTCGCCGCCGTTGCCGTCCGCACGGTCGGCCCCCAGAACTGCTTCCTCGCCGCCGTTGCCGTCCGCACGGTCGGCCTCCAGAACTGTTCGCACGTCACCACCGTTGCCGTGTGCACGGTCGGCCCCCTGGACTTTTTGTAGACTCTTGGTGAGCTCTGGTTTCGTTTTGTTTTTGATATGCTTTCCTGCGTTTTTTGGACTCTGGTGCTCCTTGTTTTTTTTTTGCTTGGGCCTGTCCCTCCATCCTGGACCCCCTCCGCCCGCCCTGGCCTGGTGCTTTGTTGTGCTTTTGTTGTTTGGGGCTGTCGGGAGCCAGCCCTTAGAGGGGGGGTACTGTCACGGTTCTGGGTCCGTTGGACCCAGTATTTTGAGTTTATGTTTTGGTTTATTTCTGCTTCATGGATTGTTTTCTTCTCGTAGTGATGATGATGATGATTATTTCTTGTTTCTGTTTATCCGTGCTTAAGGATTTGTTCTCAGTTATATCTCACGTTTAGTTTAGTTCAGATTCCATGTGTCATTCTGTCTGTCTCTCAGTGTAAAGTCTGCATGCTTGTTTAGTAATTCATGTTTCCTGTTTTATTGTGAAAGTCTTTGTCTTATGTTAGTGTGTGCAGCTTAGCTCCCCCGTCTCGTTAGCCCTGATCTCTCCCAGCTGTGTCTCCCTCCTGTTGCCGATTCCCCAGTTACTACCCTGTGTATATAAGCCTTGTGTTTTCCCATGCTCAGTGTCGCGTCGTACCCTCAGAATTATGCCTGTGTTGTCATGATCCTGGGTCTTTTGACCCAGCGTTTTAAGTTTGAGTTCATTTTGTTCATTAGGTTATCTAAGTTCATTTGGTTATTAGACTCCTTGTGTTTTCTTCCCCTGTATTTAAGTTTCCCCTCAACCTTCGTGTTTCATGCTGCGTGTCATTTGTTATCAAGTTTGTATTGTTATGCCTAAGTGTTTCTAGTTATTATTTTCCCCTCGTGTTTCCAACCATGTTAAATCTCCCCTGCCCTTCATGCGTTTCATGTCTGTGTCTTACGTTGTCAAGTTCGGGTTGTCATGTCTATGTCTCATTATGTTTCCTGTTTTATTGTGAAGAGGTCTGGTGTTCTGTGTTCATCATGTTCAGTTTTACTCTCCCACTTTGACGTCATTATGTTCATGTGTGCCAGCTGTTTCCTCATGTGTCTCCACTTCCCCTAATCACCTCCTGTGTATTTAAGTCCTCTGTTTTCAGTGTGTGTTGGGCAGGCCGTCTGTTGTTCACGCCATGTTCTCCATGCCATGTTTCATGTCCAGGTTTTTCCATGTTGTTTGTTTAGTTCTCCCAGTTTAGGTTAATGTTAGTTTTATTTCTGTTTGCCTTGCCCGTTATTTGTACCTTTTCTGCCAGCCTCATTAAACGGCTCGCTTTTTGTTACTCAAGTTTTGATCCAAGTTCCTTGGTGTCTGCATTTTGGGTCCACTCTTCACAATACATACAGTCTGCTCTCGCCAGACTGTGACATGTGTGTCCTTGGTCTCAGTGTTCCATCCTCACTCCATGTTTGTTTTTCTGCCAGCAATAAAGCTGAGGTTTTTTTGAGTTTCAATTCTGTGTTCGAGTCCTGCATTTGGATCCTCATCTCTGCCTGCCCGCACACAGAGCCCTGACAGATAATTATGTGACTATGCATTTAAGGTTACATTATGAGTAGTGTGAAGAACTTTCTCCCAAGAGTAATGAAGTAACACAATGGTAAAGTAATGTGTAATGCAACACTGATTTTATATATATATTATTTGTAATTAATGTTATAATGAATCTAATTAAAACACTTCTATTTGTTATACATTCCATTTTTTTATTAAATTTTTTTTAAGGATTGCAACAAAATAATTTCTTAAATCTGAGAAAAATAAAGCATTTTATTTTTCATTTTTTACTTCCTTGCTTGTTTTCTTATAATAATAAACAAACTACTGACCTTATGTGCTACATTTTTCCAGCCTTTGCTTTTATGCGGCATGTATTTCCTTAAGTGGCATTTAGAAAAGAAAAAAAAATGAGGCCATCAGAAAAATTTCTGTAGGCTCTCGACAAGCTTGGTGAAGTGAATCTGACAATCCCTATGATGAGCCAGTGTGCTGTTTTATATGTTTTATATGTTCAAACTGCAAAAACTAGTTCATTATCAAAATGACGACATTAAGAAAGAAGATGTAGAAGTCACTGTGTGTGTTTGCGTTTAAAGTGCACAGTTTACTGTACTTGAAATGCTGTAATTTGGGCGGAAAATGAGATATTTTTAAAAAATGTGACAAGTAATCAGATCTTACAGGACAAAGAACAGCACTTTAATGAGGACATGTAAATAATTTCAACTTTCCTGCAGAGAATAATTGCAAGCCTCTGCCCTGCAATGACCGCTGATGAAGACAGGAAGTGGTGAAGTTAACAAATTGTGGCATATAACACCCCTGACAAAGTGCACTGTGAAGTGTAAACCCGCGTTTGTTGTCTTTATTAGTGACACTGTGGCTGTTTGTCAGCAGCTGCAATTACTGGCCGTCACCAGCAGCCACAGCTGCAGTCATAGTTAAGAATTTTCTCTCTTCACTGGAAAAGGCCATTCGCTGTATTAACTGCGTGTGGGTGTGTGTCACGTCTCATTCCAAGTCCTTGGTATGTATCAGTGACATCTGTGCGTGCCATGAGTAAGAAAAATAACAGCTTTGATATGCAGGCAATAACAATCACTGTGCATTTCTTTACGGCCTCGTATCTGGCAGTGATCGACAACGTGCTGCGATAAAGCGCATCTCAAACGCAGTGGAAGTGTTTTTTAGGCCTCTGCTTTCCAGCAGAGCTGTTGACTGCATATTATTCAAATACAGTTCAGTGTTACTAGCATCATGTGCAGTATGCCACACGTGTCAAATGTAGTTAAGATTGGTTTTCTTCACCAACACACTCATAATAAACAAGTGTTTTTGGGGCCTTAACTGTCAACAAACAAAACAACTTCAACTTGAGACATTTGGCGTGCTGTCATAACAGGCAGTGAATTGGTATAATTACTGCCTAGCGTCTACAGTAGCCTACCATGATGACAGTCATAATGACATAGTTGTGTTTGCAAGCTTTGTGTAATTACACACTATTACATAACCACATTTTATTGACAAGGTTGGTCCGGAAATGACCCCTTTCATTTGCAAAGCATAAAAAAAAAAAACACACTGACAAACAGGCTTACACATTACCTATTAGCAGCAAACTCCCTAAAAGCCCTTCCTGGTTGCCGCTTTCGCTCAATTCAACATGATATCAGAACTGGCAACCCACGCTGCTTGCAACCCAGCCTTTACAGACTCGCTCAATGAAAGGGTCATGGCCTCTCTTTGCCTCCTCTCTCCCACATTTTTTTAATCTACAACACCCTTTAAACCCTGCTCCAGCACTCTCTCCTTTATTTATCACATTTTCTGCCCCACAAAGACCTTTCAGAGAGGCAGAGAATTTCATCAGTCGGTAACACGGCGTGGCTGGTGGCCACACAGGAAGCTTTTGATTTCTGCTGGAATGTCCTGAGCTTTGGAAAACTGTCAGACTCAGTGGACACAATGTCGCTGTTAAAGCACAAAAGCACAGCTTGAAATCAATCGAGCATGCACGGTCACAGCTGAAAACTTCATTATGCTTATGTAGTAAGAGTGTGGTTAAGCTTGATGGAGGGGAGGATGTTGCCCCCAAGTTGCCCGAAAGTAAAATGCGAAAAAAAAAGAAAAAAAGAAAGAAAGAAACTTGACACTAAAATGAGTTTCTCACCGAATTTAGATCCAGGCTGGTCTTCACCCATTCCTTGGCATCATTATACTCATCCATCAAACCCATAATGTACAGAGTGTCTAGTGAGTCAACGACGGATGCTCCTCTCAGGCCACCTGCAAAAATCAGAGAAAACACAGTTATGCACGGAGACAAGTTCTGCTTGTTTTTAGGTTCTTTTTTAGCAGGATATGAGGTGAAAAGGTAAAAATCTCAACATGCAGTACCTGTCAACTATTCACACAACAACAAATCAGTCCAACAATTCGCAACATCCAACCAAATAAAGCTATTTCTGACTTTTCCACTGTGACTGCAAGTCTTTCTCAGACCACCCCGAGGTTTCTTTGTGTGGACAAGGTTTTTTCCCAGTGTATTCTTTATACAGCTGGTCGATCCTCTCCACGGTGAAGCAAAATACATTTTTATTGGTTAAATTTCTAAAATTAGTATACGTATGGGTGGAAAACAAGTCACTACTGCTACCTCTTATCTTATTATATGCATATACATGAGCTATCGGCGTGTTGCATGGAGTATTGTTTTAACACTGATGCTATTTTTACAGTAACTAATCCCTAAAGCGGTAATCTGTCCACTAAGACAGTATGCATTTCAACTAATTTTTTAAAAGGGTGGTTTAAAGAAGATTTGAAAAGAAAAAAAGTAGAAAGTAGAATAAATAACCGACAAATCATTACTTTATTTCCTGCTACATAAGTCAAAGTCTTCTAAGATGGATAACTACTGAGATTTAACTCTAAACCTTTAATGTGGTGGTTAGCAACAGCAACTTGACAGCGCGTGTGATAAAAACTAAAACATAAAAGTCTCCCTCGCGCCGAGCTTCAGTAATTACTGCAGTGATGTTGAATGATAATACAAAAACAGCTTTGTGTGGCCCACATGAAAAGCATCTTCTCTCCGAGATTAAAGCATCTTCTCTCCGAGATTAAAGCATCTTCTCTCCGAGATTAAAGCATCCGCTACAAAGCACCAGTCACTGTAACATGAAAGTAAAGTCATTTAGGAACCAACCACCAGAGGGGAATAAAAGAACCTGTATACTGATTATTGCAAACATTCAGCAGCTGCTGCTGGATTTCCCGGAGTTTGTGCGCTTCCTGCATCGACTCTGCGTAAATGTCACAGTGTAAAATCTGCTTGTCTGCAGTGACTGTGGATGCACGAGTGTTTGTCTTTGTGAATCTCAAGCTATTTATTTCCTTTCATAAACTAAACGAGAAATGCTAACGGATGTTTATTCCATCCTTATGAGAGATTGCATGGTCCATTTTCATTCTCATATGACCAAATATTATGCAAATGGACCTGAAGCCCACAAAGACAGCGCGGCACAAAGGAAGAATACACATTACCCTTAATGAATTACTGTGTAAGAGTTTAAAGGCAAATTGGGGTTTGGAAGTTTAATAAGAAGAAAGTGGGACTAAACCGGCAGAGAATTAAACTTCTTGCGGGCTGAAAATGTAGATGAGGTGAAAAAATGCAATAGTGTGGAAACTGAACTGGTTAAGTAGGAGAGGTGACGAAAAAGCTTGCTGTTCATCTCTGAGAACTTAGCCTAGAGTAGATGGTTGGATTGATCTGATGCAACCATTCAGCAACCAGGTACATCAAAGACTTCAATTTTTATGAAGAATTATTTTCAAAGCTTGCCAAATATGTAAATCACAACCATGCCTTTAGGTGACAACACAGAACTGAAAAACTGAACTTTTTCAGATCCTGTTCTCAACAGACGCTGTGATTTTGTTAATGTTTTGTGTTAAACTGCTAGAACGACCTCAATACTTTTCTACTCACAACAGATAAAATTAGTTTGTGTAAGTGAAAATGTTTCATAGCTATAAACTCCACTTGGACATTTAATCGACCTTAATGCTCTGCAGTTTTAGCCCAGTAATGTTATTACTACTGATTCTGTCACTCTGTTCACATAATCATCCGTTAAACAAAGTAACAAAAAAATGTTTCTCCATATCTACAGCATATTCTATAGCTCTATATCTTAGCATATTCTATATTAGCTTATTTTATCTGGAAGGAAAGTTGCAATTAGGGCTGCCACGATTTGTCGACTAGTCACGATTACGTCGACTATCAAAATCGTCGACGACTGATTTAATAGTCGACGTGTCGTTTGAAGCTTTGTAAGATCGCAAAAGACGCAGGAATAATAGCAGGATTTAAGAGTGTAATAACGGACTGAAACAGAAGATGGCAGCACTGCATGTACAACGATGCCAGCTGCCGTTAAACCCCGAAGAAGAAGAAGCAGCTGTGTCCCAGAATTCATAGCGCGGCCCAGCTTAGTTTCCAACAATGGCGGTAGCTAGTTAGTTTTAATATTACTCTTATTATTCTTTCTGGGTCACAAAATAAACGTTTAACATATTTTCAGGCGAGAATGTAGCTGTGTAAACCTCAAATATCTGCTCAGTTTATCAGGACACCACATATTTTCAAAAGCGCTCCGACGTTTTCGGAGACGTCTGTTACTCACTAGCTCGATAGCTAGCCGGGGGCTAGGTCACTAGCGCCGTGAGAACACCGGACTCCCGGCAAATTGTTTTCAAACCCACCGCCGTCTTTCGCGACTCAGGTTAAATATATATGAGTCACTTAGATAAATTAAAAATGTTATTGTTTGGCTTTTTTTTAGTATTTTATTTGTTCCTGAGTAAATCGGTTTGGCTGAGATTAAAGTTATAGTTTTTACACAACTGAATAAACGTCAAGCAGACAGCTGATTATCAGAAGTGTGCTGGAGAATATACTCCGGTGTCCTGTTATATTTTAGATAGCAAGGAGTTTATTAAACTTCACCGAAACAATCTGCAAATTTCATTAAAATTGAATAAACTATCATCTTGTCTTTATTTTTAGTTAGCACCTTAAAAGCTTAAAGCTGTAAGCTAATGATAGTTATATAAGAGCAGATGCTGCTGGTGCAATAAGCTGTAGTTTTACGTCCAGTGGATGATGATCTGATTAGTCGACTAATCGCATAAATAATCGGTGACTAGTCGACTATCAAAATAATCGTTTGTGGCAGCCCTAGTTGCAATAACAATAAATCCCCCATCCATTCATGTCCATGTCAGCATCCTTTCCCCAGCCACCTCCTATAGCAGTGGCCAGTGGGGCACTCCCAAGACAGCTGACAGATGCAATGTCCCAAGGGTGTCCTGGGTCTGTCCCAGTAGGACACAACTACAACACCTGACCTAGAAGTGTTCAGGAGGTCTCCTAGTCAGATGCCCAGACCACACAAAACTGTCTCCTTTTGATGTAGAGGAATAATGGTTCACCTCTCCTTCCTGAATGACTGAGCTCCTCAACATCCTAAGGATGAGCCCAGCCAACCCTCAGATTAAGCTCATTTCCACTACTGTCATTGGTTCAGTCACTGCCCAGAGCTCTCAACCATAGGTGAGGGTTGGGAAACTGAGAGCCTTGCTTTCTACTCTCAGGTCTGTCATTACTACAACAGTGTCACATTCATGCAGACGTTTGATCAATCTGACTGTCAAACTCCTGCTTCTCTCACTCATGACTTGGGGAGACTTGGGGCTCATCATGCAAGCTGGAGGTCATCATTTGATGAAGCCAACAGAACCACATCGTCCACAAAAAGCAAAGATAACATCCTGTGGACATCCTGTGGCCATTGACTGTGCCTTGAAATCCCTCAGAAATTAAATTATGATTGGAAGTCCAACACCCTACTGGGAATGAGTCTGACTTATTGCCAGCAATAAAAACTTTTTCGTTTTTCAGGAATCAAACAGGCCACAATACCAGGCCAGATACCTCATACTTCTAAGTACTCCCCCCAGGACACTTAAAGGATGCAGTCAAATGCATTTTCCAAGAGCGCAAAACATTCAATTCAATTTATTTATGAGCAGGCTCAAAAACCCGCCAAAGCAACTGTTGACAAAAGTGCTGAACAACTAAAAGAAAATATGTATATTCAAGGATATGCAAGAACCCTCGAATATTCCTTCCACCGCCCAAGAATGTCCTCAGTTGCAGTTAATACTGCTCCATCATGTGGGTAGGAGGCATTTTGCCTCTCCCGAGTCAACAGGAGCAAAAAAGAATAAACAAGTCGAGACATTTAAATCTCTCTCCATCAACTGGTTTGTTTAAAATCTTGTTTCAATCATCAACTCAGCTATTTATATCTTGAGCAGTTTCAGTTCTGACAGCATTTACCCTGCTCAACATTATTAGCATGAGAGCAAAACTCTCCGCTTCACCGTTTGCCTTTCACCTCGTCTCCATGCCTGTATGAATTAGCCAATGAGGTTAGCACAGATGAGTGACTTGGCTTGACTGAATGATGGAAGTCACACTCTTTGGCCATAAATCTAAAAGCATTTAATGTAAAAAATGTAGAGAAACATGATGTGGAGCTTTCTGTCTGGTAAATCAATTTTAAAGCCACATTCTTGTAATAGTACTCCCTTTGTTCCAGCACTGAAGTCCTGATGAGGTCGCAGTGTCATGGCTGTAGCTATAATACCATCTCACTTTTTAAACACCCTCTGCTGTGTTTTTCGTCTTGTTGTCGTATATTTTATATTGTCATCGACGGGGTAGTGCTAGCTTCAAGCAAGACTCACACTGCTTATATATGACCTACTATCGACCATTTACTGTCCGTGGTGTATAAGAGCGTGCAGAAACCGAGCGTGTTTTCAGATGCAACTCAAGCCTTCATTCTGTGTGAAGGGGAAGTACTGTTTTTAGTTTGTTTTCTAGCAGCCTTATCTCTATTCTGTGACAAATAGTAATGATGACAACTGAGAGGAGGGGTGTAATCAGATATCCAATGCCCTCTGGTTATCCAAACCCAGAAGCAGCTCTCTGTGGCTGCAGGCAAAACAGAGTGTGGAAAATTCCTATCGAAAACAGCACCAAAGCTAAGATGATTGATTGACTCTGAGGAGCAGATGGAGCAGATCAATCCATCATGGTGTACTCCTCCTACTTCCATGGTATAAGACCCTATTTATTTCTGTGGCCTTTTTTGCTACAAATGGAAGAAACCCTGAGGGGTCCTCTGAAGATGGGGGTAATTGGTGTGCCCTATTGTATTTATAAAGACTGATCAACATTCACACGCACTGACATTCATCACAACACGATCTCGTTTGCATTCTCATGCATCCTGTTGCCCTCTTTAATGTATTTTACATATTTAATGCGAAGTTGAAAACAAACTGTACACACAGCACAAGCATTATTTAGAAACCAAAGCTGTCTCAGTTAATGCCTTGGAAAATAAAGAACAAACAATATAAGCATAAATACCCAACCGTTAGGAGTCAGCCTGAAATACTACTTGACATTAAATGGCCACGATTCGACTGATTTATGTTTGGGGTTGGACACTGTTTCTTAATGAATGACTTTAAAAACTGACTGTCAAATTGTTCATACATTTTCTCAAGAACTGATTAAGAAGTCATTAGTTCAGCAAAGGCTTGAATGTTTTATTTATTTATTTTAAATAATAAATTCTAAAACACAATATAACTTTTGAGATCAAATAAAAATATTTCATATGATTACTCAAAGTGTGCTTGGATACGCCAGCGTACTCGTGTCCTGCAAGCATCACTACCGGAAAGTAAGATGCGAGTGCCAGAGTGTGTGTGTGCGTAGGTACAAAGAGTACATGGAAATCCATTAGTAAGACATTGGCCGGTGGGTTTTCATTTATCATAGCTGTCACAAGCCAGTCAGTGTCGGTCGGCGGGGTTACATTAGACGGCCCCGGTCCACATGATCAATCACTCAGCACGCTCATGTTGCGAGAATTAGTTCATTCTCTCTTCTTCTTCTTTTCTATAAATGCATGCACGCACCACAATATGAATCAGGATAAGACACTTCTTTATTGAATCCCTCGGGGGATAGCTCAGAGGCAACATTTCCGCTCTAATTTCATTTAACCAGCACATACTGCATGCCAAATGTATGGTAATACTCCTGAAATGAAATCCAATGATCATTGTAAATTCCATCGACTAAGTACATTAAAAGTGCAATACTGTTAACCAGATAAGAATAATCAGATCTCAGAGATGGATCGTTTTAATACACCTATGAGAAAGACAAATCAGAGTTTATTTGTTTCTCATTGTTGCTGGAAAGTCACAGCACAAAGCTGAAAAAATAAAATATTACAAATGTGCTCAAAACTCGGACCGCAATAAACCGGGGGCCTGTCCAGGATCTATTGTACTTTTTGCCCTGTCAGTATAGGCTCGAGCTTCCCCTGTGACACTGAAATAGACGAGCGGTTCACAAACTGGATGGATGGATATTTAAACTGCCGGGTGGATCTAATTGATGCAAGAGCTGGGATTTACAATAATTGCACTGCCCCGTTACCAGTGGTTGCCAGTAACCAATTATCAATTGCAAGGCTAATAAGCATCTTGTTTGCACTAATGCTACCTGACACCAGTAAGACAGTAAGTGCATCAGTGTGTCTGTGTGATTTTAAAGGCATTTAGCTGGTTGCTATTCGAAGCACATGGTCTGCATCACAGATAAAGCACACAGGCAATGGTTCTGTAGGCGAGTGGGCTTTTGATGAAGAGCACCAACAGAGCAACAGTGGGGAAAGAAGTAAGTGGTTTTAGAGGGAGTAGGATTAAGTAGGGTTACAGAGCAGAACATGAAAAAGCTTGGGAGAAACACAGAGTGTGAAATGTCATGCCCATCAATCAAGATTGACTTTTCTGGAGGGCTGCAATACCAATCGTGTGCATTAGCCTCTTTGAGGAGAAGATGTCAGATAAGTCATTGAATATCAATAATGAAAGGACGGTGGATCATCTGGATATATACGCTTGTCCCTGAAGGTGCATATCACCGTTCATTAAAACGCATCTTTTTATGTCAGCCTGGTTTTAACTGCAATAACTACACAGCATAGACGTTATAGCACAGACAACATCAGAGTGATGAAGTTTGCATAGCAAGGAGGTTGAGCTCGGGGGGGGGGGGGGGGGGGGGGGGGTCCTGGTTAGCCTATATACGCCTTCAACGCCAAGCCAAGATAGGAAATTAATCAAAGTGATAAACGAATCGGATATTTTGAAGGTTTATTTTAATTTTAAAATATGATTATGGCATAATACGTTGGTAGACGTCCCATCAAACCTCAACATTATTTGAGGTTTGATGGCAGCCATTTAAAGATAAGCCAATAGTAAAAACTGTGCCACAATCAGTGGGGACAGTCTTCTGTAGCAGCTAATAGAAGCTACTTACTCCCAGATCCTATCCCACTTGCTACAAGATGATAGTCAGGAAACCTAATCCTCCTGATTAACATTTTAAACACATGCTACCAGTCACTTCACAGAACTAGGCTGCATACACAGGGCTTGTTAAACATGTTCAATTGAATCCTTATTTTCAATTAAGACTGCACAATTTGTTCACTTTACACTGGACTAATTTGTGCCTGCATAGTTCACGTCTACTAATCTCTAAAAAGACCGAGTCTAAAGCAATACAAACAAGAGTTACCTTATTTTTCAGTTTTGGTGCAACAAGCTACCAATTGTCTGGTGTTTGTTTCTCTTTCCTTCAACAAAGAATATGACACATGTTTAAAAAGAACGTGAAAGAGCAGGCGGCAGCTGCAGAGACAGAGCTGTTTGCAGAGGACTTGTTACTGAGCTGCACTGCTTAAATCATAAGGCTAAGGAAAGCTGACCCTGCACCAAGAAATATGCAGAGTGTGTTGCATATTTCCAAACAACTACGCTGGGATAAGAAGAAAGGAGATGGAAGGGTCAGAAATCAGCTCAGTTCTTATTGAAGTGACAAAAACAATAGACAAGAGACTAGACAACTGATCTGCTGTTAAGAATTCATCCTTTATGTAGATACTGGAAAAACACATAAAAACAGCTTTTACTTGATTCAGCTGAAGACCCAAAACTGCCGAATTATACCTTTAAGAATTAAATTACCAAATCACCGTACGTCGCCATCTTTTTATCTGTATTTTGTTCTGCTTTTCATTTTGCTTTTATTACATGATCTTCTTCAGCAGAAGAAATTTCACAAACCTGTAGATATCTATAATCATAAAACTAAAAAATAATTTTATTCACAGATTTATTTTATGCACTCGTCAATTAAGAAAAGACTATAGGAGATGTTTTTCAATAAAGTTAGCAGTCTTTGTCTAGAAATGGAAGTCGTTCTTTTCTCAGAGTACAGTGTGCGAATATATCCGCATGTCTGCTTTGTCTTGACTAGCAGTACCATGCATATAAATCTTCTGCTTCTCTGCTTTTGTATTGCATGCGCGCACATACAAACATGACATTATTCTACTCATTACGCAAATAGTAAGTACCTAGAATGGACCACATGGAAAAAAGAAATGCTGACATCTGATTGTAATTGCACCCCACATATGCTCATCTCTGCCCCCTTCAGCATCTCCATTTTCACCATTATGGTAATCACGTAGTCGAACTGCAAAAGGCTTGCGTCTAATGGTTCTTTGTGCCTTCCAGAACAACAACCATTTCTTGGCAAGACAGAGGAAGGGAAAGAGAATTGGCAGATCAAGGGACTTTAGAGCCGGAGTCAAAAGAAATTTGTTCCATTAGGAGGACTGAGGAGAGGGAGATGACTGAACCTGAGGCTTCAGCTAGAACTGCAAATAGCAGATATCCTTTATGTCAGAGCGCATAATTGTTTAGTCCCCACGTGCTGGACAAGAAAGCTGGTGAATACTTGTCAGGGGGGTGGATGCGTGATTGACTCCCAATGCATTTTAACATATTCTGAGACACCGAGCTTTAAGGAGGACTACTTTAGTGTTAGGCAAGCCTCAATATTTGTAAATGACAGACTGCATGTAGATGGATGCAGCCACAATTATCATGACACCACCCACGCCTTGAGGTCTCAAGCTGAGCATTTTAAGCATCACTACCTTTGTGTATTTTTTGAATACTGGACATTATGAGTGATGGCTGGATCAGACAGGCTTTATCCTGCTTTATCATCAGTTTTACTCTAGTTGAGATCATGATTTAAAAATTAAGATCACAGGGTATTAAAATAGACAATAAAGCTATCAGCAAAGTCTAAGAAAGTTGGTTCTGTTCATTTTGATGTTGTGTTTTCAGTGGAAGAGTTCCAGGACATTTCTTCAGTCTTGGCTGATTGCAGATGTCCCCAACATTATAAACAGTATATTTGCATAATGATTGAAAGTAGCAGCACTGACTAACAATGGGGCATGTAATCAGCTTTGGGATCATTGATATGCAAATTGTCATTGATCAATGGCGATGAGATGAAAGGTTTCTCCCAATGAAAACGCAACGTTCAGAACAAAATCAACTTTCTGGGATTTCCTTGCCTGGATGATTGAGCAAGCATTGTGACTGTCAGGAAAGTGTTTACTGAGGACATAGATCAATTGAAAAGACTTGTGATTTTCTTACAGACTTACAGTACAATTAGAACCAGATGAGTTGCCACCTTCTGGCCATTCAAAAGTATTCAGATTTCCCCAGTGGAGACATTTGGAAAGAAAGAAAAAAAAAAAACTTGTGCCACCAGGGCAGCACGGTGGCACGGTGGTTAGCACTGTTGCCGCACAGCAAGAAGGTCCTGAGTTCAATTCCACCATCAGGCCGGGGTCTTTCTGTGTGGAGTTTGCATGTTCTCCCCGTGTTTGCGTGGGTTCTCTCCGGGTACTCCGGCTTCCTCCCACCGTCCAAAGACATGCAGCTTGTGGGGATAGGTTCATTGGATAAGCCAAATTGCCACTAGGTGTGAATGTGAGTGTGAATGGTTGTCTGTCCCTATGTGTTAGCCCTGCGACAGACTGGCGACCTGTCCAGGGTGTACCCTGCCTCTCGCCCTATGACGGCTGGGATGGGCTCCAGCGCCCCCCGCGACCCTGAAAAGGATAAGCGGAAGCGAATGGATGGATGGATATATCGAGATGTGTTATGCTGTGTTAGAGAATTGTGATCCGCTGTGGCAGATCACAGTGCTGGGGCAGGAAGAATTACCAATACACTATCAAAGTGTCAAAGACTAAGAAGCTAATCACCATACCTTAGCAGAGATTAATCCAATCGGAAACAAATACAAAATTCAAAGTGTCCAGACATGATTAAAGAGGCTCTAGACTTCAAGCAGTACACACATCAATCTAATTGCAGCAATCTAATTTGCCACTCTGGGAAAGCGTGGCGTGTCAGTGGAGCAGCCCTGTCTGATATGACAGGCTCTCAGATAAGATTACACACCGCACACAGTGTTATCGAACCCCTCGCCTCCTCCCTGTCCTAAAAGCCTGTCTTGCATTGATCTAGAGACACGGCTGAACAGTAGGAGAGTGAGGAGAGGGGGGGGATTAAACATCTGATGCTCGGTCAAACCACAAAACCTGATTTGGGATGACAGCTAAAGCTAGAGGCTCTGATTAGGCAGTTGATAAAGCACTAACAATTCATCCAGTTGTGAGGTCATTCAACTGGTATCTAAAGAATGAATAAATAAATGCTCGATAGAAATCCGCCCTGCAAACACAGACTTCCTCTCATTATTAAAACAAAGGCACTGCTCTCCATCACGTACACCAGACGTTTACTCATCTGAACTGTGCTTTCTAGCTCACTAGTTGCACACAGAAAAAATGTGCAGCCCAGGCCATTTAGGAGAGCTGTAATAACCTGTTGACAAAAAGCACCTGTCAGCAGGAGAAATTAAACCAGCCATCTTCAGCGAGCAGCTGCTCTGCTTCATTTGTTCAGTACCTCAGCCATTTAAAGGTAAAGGAGGATCCTGGAACTAAAATGCTACAGACAGGTAAGAATTTAAAGAGAAGAAAAAGAAAGAAAACAAAGTGTCTCATTACAGTGTTGGGCCATCATTACCCGCCAGGGCAGTTTTAGTTTTTTTCAACAGATATTCCATCATTTTGTGTTTGGACAATGCTGGTGGATGCACTTTCTAACACATCAGTTCCAGATCTACTGTATATTTAAAGGCCACAGATGTGCCCTCATGCCCTAGGCACTGTAATCCTGGAGGAGATCAGTCCCATCAGCGTACAAATCAGAGTTAAATAGTGATCACTGATTGGCAGTAATTCTTTAATCTATGGGGACAAGTAATAGCAAAATATCCATGCCAGGACAGTTACATTCAATTTAATTTATACAGCATCAAATCACAACAACAGTCACCTCAAGATGCTTCAGCTACCAGGTTAACTGCAGCTGTAATTCAGGCTTCTCCTTTAATTTGTCACCCATCTGTATTTGTCCAAAAGATATACATATAGTGAAAGCTGATTTTTAAAAACAAACATTTAGAGTTGTTGTTTTTCTTGACTAGTCTAGAGCACTCAGTGACTATTGGCAGCATAACGGGCAGCAAAATAAAAAGTTTACATTCAGTCAAAGTGGGAGATTATTTGGGGAGAAAAGTTTTCAATTATAGAAAACTATTTCAGGTTTCTGACAAATCTATAGAGAACCAGTTTAGAAGCTGCTGGTGAAAGATACTACAGCTTGCTCACCTGCAATTTCACACTCAATTACTAAGGGAATGCAAACTTTCTAACAATATTTCCTGGAGGAATGTGAGTTGAAACACTTGTCCACAATACTCAATATCAATTTCTCTTTCACTGCTTTACCAATTCCTGAGTTCATTTCGGTTTTACCGTGTTTTGTTCCCAGGATGCCAGAGACTGTTAGGTCTATTCAACCCCAACCACCAAGCCACCGACAACAACCATGAAATGTCTCCCACACTGTCAGGCTGATTCTGAAAGTTTTTCCAATCTTTGCTGCAGGAATGAATGATTTTTTACAATTGCAGTTATGCATTGTGGCACAAGCTTCCTCCTTCCCTTCACTCAACACAGACAGAGTCCCACCTGCCAGCGATTGGATTGATAACTGTCAATAAAATGGGAGGAAAGTGTCTTCTGTGCAGGCAGGATGAAATATGTGCATATGTGCATGAGCTTTAGACACTACAAGCTGCAGCAGCTGAGGCACTGATTTGCTCGCAGCTAGACCTAATGTCAAAGTAAGTCTTTTCATGCAAAGACCCAAAACAGCAACACTAGATAGGGCTGCTCGATTATGGCAAAAATGATAATCATGATTATTTTCACTGAAATTGAGATCTCGATTATTTGACGATATTTATTTAACCCTTTAAGACCTAGTATAGAACCAAGTCGGCCAGAGCTTATATTATTTTTTTACATGTTGTAGTGCCATTTATGGGAGCATTTCAAGTTGCTATACAACTGTTATAGCCCATATTTTAATAATATGTATGCATTAAGTCCATAGTAAGTACATTAATTGCAAAAAAGTGCAATAAACTACAAAAAAAATTTGAAAATCGTTTTTGTTTGTTTTTTTACATATATTTCTACTTGGAGAAATTTAAGAGGTTTATCCCTCAAAACTTTAAATACAAAAAAGTTGCAAAAAATAGTTTACAACAACAGGAAACTTATTTTGAGTGTCTTCATAGTTTTATTTTGGAGATATACCAATTTTTATATACTGCAGGAAAAACAAAAACAAAAACAATCCTATGATGCAAATTTGCAAAGAAAACAGCATGTGCATCAAAATAAACTATTTCCAGCAGTGCAATTCGAGTTCTAAGCATCCCAGAAACTATTCAGAAAAGTCAAACATGACCAGTATAGGCTTTTAAGGCCTACAAGTAAAAAACTACATTTCCGCGAAAATGACGTCACTTCCGGTTTCGGGCAGGAAATGGCGGACATGCGACAGTTCGCGCTGACGTCTGTTTCACTGTGGGAAGTGTTACGAACAGCTGATCGGGTCGGCAAAGCGTGTTTCTGGAGTATTATGTTTTTGTTCCTGCAAGCGCTTTTTATGCAATTTTTGCAAAGCTTTATGTGGAAGGAAACTGTGACCGAGGACAAGCTGATGGCATAAGATGCAAGTACAACTCCTCCGGTTTCATATGCAAAACAAATTATTGCGCTAGCTTACACGGTTCAGGTTCTACAGGGATTTAAAAATAGTTACACAAAACGGAGCGTGCTGCTCTGACCGGCTTTAAAGGGTTAACAATGACTTTAAAAAATAATATAAAATAGTGTGCAACACCACTGAAGTTTTTTTTTTTTTGCCTCTCTTTTCAACCAACGGCAGTCACTCTCCTCTCCAAATAACTTCTGCTTAGCTTTCCGAGCTTCCCTCGGGTCCTCTTAATCAGCGGTCTCCAACCTTTTTTGCGCCACGGACCGGTTTATGCCCGACAGTATTTTCACGGACCGGCCTTTAAGGTGTCGCGGATAAATGAGGGAGGGGCTAATAATCGGCTCAGTCATTTTTAATGATCGTTGAAAGCCCAGATCGTAATCGTGATTAAAATTCGATTAATTGAGCAGCCCTAACACTAGATAAACACAGAAACAGTATATCCTTAAACTTAAACATAACTGTGTTTCCACAGAAAACAAAAGGCAATATTTGAGGAGTTCCTGGAGAGTGATAAGACAACCTGAAGGAAAAACTAAATGCTCCTTTGTACCAAGAAGAAAAGAAAAAAAAAGGACTGTCACTGAGAACCTGAAAATCTGATGATTTAAAAGAGACAATGGTTGACACTATGGTCGGAGAACACACAAGCTGCGATGAAGAAATGCTTAAAAGAGGTGCTGTATATTAATAGACTCCAAAATAAGTGAATGAACTAAAATCTGCTCCCTAATACGCTTAAAAGCTTGGCATGAAAGACTTGTGATTAAAACTGCCAAACACTGATTACTACCCAGCAGCAACATGTCTCAAGTTGCAGACATGTCATCAGTGACTCCGGATCTACGTCATCAAAGAGTGAGATTACATAAAGACAGAGTTGGGTTTTTTTTTGTTTTTTTAAAGGATCCTGATGGTAAACACCGAGAAATAACAACAAAGGTTTTAGCGTTTTATCTGGATCCACGAAATTTTACCCTCACTGTATTCATGCAACTGAATTGTTACAGTAGCACAGAGTACAATCCATTATAATCCCCCTGCTTCGTCATACATTTTGCAAACACTTTTTCATCATCTTGGCTATAATCCCTCTGCAAAGGCTTGATGATGTGCTCATGCCCATTGAGGGGGACTCATTCTAATCCGAGTTGGGAAAAGCAGAAATTTAGTGGCGATGATAATAAAAGATGGCTTCCCTTTCATCTTGATAGCTTGAGTTCTGCTTTATAATGCTGTAGAGCAGCTTTCTTTGTCAAGGCAATTCCCCCAAAACAAACATACTGTGAATTTAATGGCACAGAAAAGTCCCACAGCAGATTATCAGAAATGACACAATTAAAGGTCATGATGTTGTATTTTTAATGTGTTGTTCTTCTGCACTTTTTGGTTTTAATTTCTTCTTGCTTTGTGTTTTGTGATAGCCAGCTATCCTTACGTACCCCCTGATGACATCAACACACCCATGCTTTTATAACCCTGTCACTTTCCCTTGGACTGAGGGAGGCACTGAGCCCACGTTGGGCGTGCTGTGATCTCTGTGCAGTTGCCACCG
Source organism: Copadichromis virginalis (assembly GCF_057382275.1). NCBI lineage: Eukaryota > Metazoa > Chordata > Actinopteri > Cichliformes > Cichlidae > Copadichromis > Copadichromis virginalis. Next base: position 30,144,776 of record NC_140628.1, read on the forward strand.
TTTCACTGCCAAGTGATGCGAAGCGAGCCAGGATCGTCATTACATGCAGTGGGACAAAACCTGCTCTGACAGCAGGCTTGCCCCAAAAGTGCATTATCAGAAGCTTGCTGTCTAGTATCTTATGAGCCTGCACCTTAAATGCTCCAGCATTAACCTGCAGTTGGGGGCAAAATATTTCCATCATCCTTCTGATCTCATGGTTTCACTGGATTCATGGAGCGAACAGCTCTTATAACCTTACAATCTTCACTAGTGTTCGAAGACATTTTTTTCCAGCAGTAAAACAAATGTAACAATCATCCACAACTAAATCATCCACAACTTTGGCATTCTGGTTCATTGACCAGTTTCTCCATGTTTCCCACAGTGTGGTTCAAGCCATAAAAGTTGACCCTCAAGTTGTTAGTTTTATGTTAATAAAGCATTTCATTAAATCTTGTGAAAATTGAAAAACTTTCCAAGTATAATAATTCATCTACAGATGGTAAAGGTACTGGCGTGCCATGAAAGTGACACCGCATCTCCTGCTGTTGGCTCTCAGCAAACTGAAAATGGTGAAAAATGTCCACTCCGAGAAGCAGTTTATCACAGTTTATTCAAAATTCTTCAAAAACAGAAAACTATGCTTTACAGCTGTAGCATCACTAAGCTGTGCAATTCCTTAGATGTAACAAAGCGAATGCAATACAAAAAAGTTTCTGACTCAGTGTAAATATAAAACCTGTGGAGAAGAGCCTTTAGGAAAAATGAAATTCAATTCATATTATTTAAGACTATGACTGAAACACTATGCAGACTTAAACACAACTCTTTCTGACTACTGTATACAGCACAGTGGATTTTCAACAGCAAACATTTGCACCACTAAGTAAAAAGCAGTATTTAAATATTGCTCCTCAACGTAACACAGCCTGAACTAGACCAATATCATTGGCTGAGACTGCTCACATAAAAAGAAACTGCAAATAGCTAGAACTGCAATAAGAGAGAAAATATTGTTTTATTTTATTACATCTTAATTCACACATTTGTCCTACAAATACTTACATTGACAAATGTTTAAAATAAACTACAACTTTAACAATACCCCAAAAATCCATATAGATTGGGCTGTACGAATATCTCAGTGACAGTATGTAAAGTAAAGTAATTCCCAAAGCCCTACTGCTGCTGCTACTGCTCTATATCCTCCAATTATCATGATATACGATGTGGCCAGCCAGCAGTTCCACTTTAGGCCCTATTGGTCCCAGAACAAATAGGCAATATTGAATGGAGGGTTGGGATGTGCTCTCAGGATGGGGTGAGGGACCAGATCCTGATTTGTCACCTAGTGCTGGTCGCTATGGAGACAGATGATTTCAACCCCATCGTGATGGAGCCCGTGGGATATAGAAATTGATGGGGAAGAAAAGGAAAGTGGGTGGATGGTTGCACCCCTTCTTTCTGTGTGTAACTTGCATGTGACAGGTGGTGATGGGCACCATTTGCGTAGCCCTTCATTTAACCTTAATGGAAAGGGAAGCTGCCACTCCCTCCTTTGCTCTCTCTAACCTTTACAGTGCCCCCCTTTAAAACCAGGTGCAAGGTCTACAGAGAGGTAATTGCTAAGGAGGGGAAAAAACCTGTCTGCTTAATATGTAGGCTGAGGAAACAGCAGGCAGTTGTCAAGCGAAGTGCTTCCTGAATAAAGCTGACTGCTTTTAATAAATGTTCCATAAATGACAAAACAGGAGGAGCTTTCAAGTGACACAGGTGCAAAGGTGCTCGATCAGTAACAGTAAAATCCAAGTATTAGTATGCATGTATGTCAGTACATACAAGTCCCTTTTAAGCAGCACTGTCTTTGGAAAAGTGATGCCACAGCGGATATGTTTAGCTCCAGTTTGTTTGCTGTAGGTTATGATGATGTAAGACACTGAAAGACAGTGAAAATTGGTGAAAATCCAACATCACTTTGGGGGGATCCGGGATGACTGAGAACCGCCAGGTGCGTTATAAAAAAATGTATTTCACCTTTCAATAGCACCTCCAACCAGACCAACTAAATAATAAATATCCAGCACTTCATTATTTGGGCCATCGATCCAGAGTAAATCTGGTTTTCAGGTTTCTATCATGTAAGAGTACCTGGTAATGCTTTACATCATCTAAAAAGCCCTCAGGGTTTCCTAATAAACGCTACTGGTTTCAAATTGTCCTTAGGCGTGCCATAAGAGAAAAGGTGAATGGTTCAGCCTTTTTTGCTAGAAGCAGCTCATTTTGCATGCCAGGAGAACTGTGAGCAAAAACCGATGACCTTATGCTCTTTAATTGCACCTCTTGGGATGAGAATGGAAAGGTAAAGAGGTAATGGGACAAAATGAAAAAAAAAAATGCAGGATTAAATAATCATAAGATGAAGGCAGAAAAATGGAAAACTATTTCTCCATGCGTAAAAAGGGGTCTTTATGCTTTCATTTGTTGTAGAGAAGCAGAGAACTGGAAAGCAATTGTGAATAGCAGCATGTGGCCAATCCCCTTAACAGCCATAGGACATCTATTGTTGATGAAAAATCTCTGGAGTGAGGGAGGGGCAGCTGTGACACCTAATGTAATGTTCTCTCTTTTTCAGCACAATCACAAGCCTTGTCCCTAGCATCTGTTAGACTACGGTTTTGGCTTGGCATTTAATGTGCCTTAGCTAGTGACCCAAATATGCAGGCATGGGGGTAATGACGTCGTTCACAGAGGGATGAACATCTCTTTAATCCACCACTTAGCCTGTTGGATTGGTTGGCTCCTCACTTTGAAGCAAATGGAGAAAGTGATAGTAGTACATGAGACATCTAATAATAATGGTAAATTACACTTGTCAAACTTAGCAAAAGAGGGAATCTAAAGAGGATATAGTGGATGTGACATATGAAATGGTTTAAATGGTCATAGTTTGGTAGTGTATATAACTAAACTCTTGATAGATAGGCTAGCTAAAAGTGGGCATCACACCTTTTTTTTTAGCTAGCTTGTACGCTAATATAAGCCCACAGCAGTTAGGCACTTAGCTAAATGCTAATAAACAAAAATGGAATCTATTAGCACCTTAATAGTATTTATATTTCTCAATATTTATTTTTTTCTTGTTTCTGTAAATTAGTGAATTTTAGGTGTGCTTGTAGTCACTGGGTCTGCACATGCTAGGCTAATTGAGCACTAAGCTAACTAACACAGATAATGCTTATCCAAATTTTGAGGGGAAAAAAGTGAATAAAACCATTTCCAGAGTTTTTGACCCACTTATTTATCTGTGATAATAAAATTCCCAGCTTTTCTACCATTTACGGCTTGAGTTAATCAATCAACATCAGTTAGAAAATGACATAAAACGACCAAACAACCGATATATAAGCAGAATTTAAAAGCAATCTTGGTCAATGTTTCAACTAAGAAAGGGTCTTAAGCTGCACGAGAGGAGTGTAAAGGATTTTTGTACCAATCTAAAAGCATCATACCCTATTATGGATGAAAATACTGGGCCACCAATACTTTATACCTAAAAGAACTGCTTGGCCATGGAAACCCTTGCCATGAAGCTCCCCGCACCCAGTTTTTGTACTGATGTTAAAGCCAGACCCGTTTTTGGAACTCCAGTTATTGAGTTAGCACAGTGTTGCTGACTTTTATGCAATACATATATTAGCATTCATTGACTTGACTATGTAAGTTTTTGTGGTCTGCCACTTCATGGATGATTTTCTTGTGTTCCCTAAAATAATACAATTTGAGCTAATACCACTTACAGTTGATGGAATGTTGACTTGTTACAACTACATATTAATACACTCCAATTCATTAAAAACACCTGAACTGAAAGGTTAAGAGTTATGGTCCAATACTTTTGTCCCTGTCATTCACCCAAAACTGTACTTTATAATAAGCTAGCATCTGGTTGCCATATACTTGTTGTAGCCCAAAAGGGAACAGAATATAAGTCTAAGGTTTCAAAACACTAGACAAGTAGGCAGAGTTGACATGGGCTTTCTGGCTTTTCCCCAGAATGGTAACAAAGGAAAAGAAGAAAATGCATTTTGGAGTCTTTCCAGGAAGAAGAGATCCTCTCAGCAATCAAGTCATCCTAAATTAGCTTTCTTTTCAGATCAAAGAAAACAGCCTTTATTGTAGGGCTCTGGTGATAAAAGATTAATACCATAAACAAGCTGTCCACTCGGATTTGCTTCTAGCTGTGTGGCTGTGAATAAGCACATGAGAAAATCTCAAACATCTTATGGTGATTCACCCAGAATGCCAAAACCTTTGTGTTTACTCAAAAGAAAAGAAGAGAAAAAAAAGCTAATCTAGGTACATTATCTCAATAGTATCATAACGATTGCAGACAGACTTTTTAAGAAAGGGTGAAGTATTTTATTTGGCTTTCTTTAGCTTTGTCTGGTAAGCTGGGAGTAGTCGTTTTAGGATCAGTATTTTCCTTTGCAAATCCTTAAGTGTGTACTTATATGCCATATATACCTTTTCTGTATATCATACATTACTTCTTCAGAATGATGCTCTGTTTGTGTTTAACAATGCCTTCTGAATTCAAGGCTGAGACGACCATTCAGTCTTGCACTGAGATAAGCTGGAAATAGAGCAATCACTGCTGATTGTTTTAGCTAATGCCCTCCACCATACAAGTAGGGCACGAGAGCTCTGGGAATCAAATATTGAAAATAATTCATTGCACTGAGAGCTTTAGCCTGCAAGTCTTGCAGTTAACAAGTGTCCCAAAATGACTTTGCATCACTTTCCCACACTCTCTTAAATCAGTTCTAGATCTAAGTTTCAGATCTAAATACGGGAGTTAAGGCTTTCCTGATAGCCTGAAGTATGAAAAATCTCATATCATAATGTCTTGCTTTGCCCCGAGCTATCACACTGTTTCTCTAAACAAAAATTTTCCACTCTCTATGATGCCTCCTTGCTCACCATGTCAATATGAACTGATCAATAAAAGTAAAAGCTCACCTCAGCTGATCTCACAGAGGCATGAAACCAGAAGATGAATTAAACAAAGGACATAAATGACCACTTTAAAACCGAAACCAAAGCAATTAAGAGGTACAGTAGTTCTGTCAAATCATCCTCCAGATTTACACTTACTGTTGTTAAAAACTATTCTTTTAGATTCTTAGGGCCAAAAAGAGACAAGGCTCAAAAGTGGTCTTTTGATCATTAAAAATGATCTTTATTTTACATATCCAGATATGAAGACCTTTCTCATAACACACAACCCAAGGTCTGAAGCACAAACGGAAGCCTAGTTATTTATATACTTGCTCTCACGTCATGCCACACTTTAAGTTTCGATCAAACAGCCTAGTTGGTTTCACTTTCACTTCATTCTAGCTGCAAAAGCGCTTCTGCAAAAGCATGCAGTTTCCCGACTGCACTTTTTGGCACAGAGTGTACTCAGAGTTAGGCCTTTCTTACATTAAAACAATATAATCAGCAAATACGCATTCAAAATATATAATTCAAAACTCAACACTGTGTTCAACTTTCATTCTTCAAGCTGCTATAACTATATAAATGTTGAACATTTAGCTAAAGAGCAGACATTTCATTTGGCCAAAAAACAAAGGAAGAGTGGAGGTACTGGACTTGAAGAGGTCAAATATGAAAGAAAAAAAAGAAACATCTCCAAATCAATTATAATAAATGTGTTCTGCAACTGCTGGATGTGTAAATTAAACCAGTATACCAAATAACCTTCAAGGTGATCATATGTAAATGTTGTCTTCCATTAGAAAGCTATTGTAAAATTTTAGACTAGCAATATAAAACCCACTGTGGTGGATATTTTGTAGTGAAAACTCAAGCTCCTTTCAGGAGCATCTATTTCCAGTGATTAGACAAAACCATTTCAGATTTCATGCCGGTAAGCACCCCATGCTTTAAGATTTATTATTGCTGAAAGTAAACAGCGGCAGCAGGCGAGACATCTTGCATATCATCCAATTGACCTTCAATGCTTTATGTCAGCCACGGTGAAAGCTGCTGATAATATCAGCACCAAAACTTGAAGCCGACTGGTAAAAGTTATTAACATGTAAATATAACAAGTGCTGAACTACACAAACTCCATCTGGGTCACAGTCATCTCCACCTTTAAGCTGAAATTTATCAATGAAATGCATTAAATGGAAAACAAAGCCCTTCAACTTAACCACCTCCCCATTGCATCTGCTTCAAAAGAGTTTCAACTTTTCCAACAAAGTGCACGCTTTTGCATGCCATTAATACATAAATCCAAGCTTCAATTAGCACTACAATTTTACTTTCTAAATTAAAAACACTGAACATGCTTTACATTATGCAGTATTCTCCTCAGGCACTGAGAATAGGGTGACAGATATTCCTCTGTGCTACTGCGTGAATCTCATTTTACAAAAACAAATGATTTCTTGAGCTGGAGACAAAACAAATGTTGCTGTCATATGCACTAAAGTAAAAGGTGACCTTGATTTTCACCTCTTCACAATGCTCGAGGAGATTTAATATTAACCTGACATGAAACCGGATAGGGACAAGACAGCGCTACCAACTGCTTTATACCCAATTAGTAAATTACATCTGTGATGATTTTCTTGTCCAGTTTTATTATGTCACACAAATTTTCAACATATTATAATAAATGCTTGTTAATCAAAGTTTAACCTCCGTGAATGCGTATATGCTAACTTTATTATAAATGACTACACGTTGGCTGAGTGGGAACTCCCACACAATCTCACATCAAGGCACGATTGTTCAAAGTACGTTAAAAACAATTAGCTTTCTAATTGCCCAAGGCAAAAGAAATTTTAATAAGCTCTGAAGAAATAAAGTAATTTAAATGACAAAAGTAAAAGGAGGAAAGGAAGTATCAGAACTTTGTTTCAGAGAAAAGAATTAAGAGAGACGCTTTCAGCCTTGAGGGTCATGACAAAGGGAAGAGGGATTATAGCAAAAATAAAAAGGAACGTAGGGTTGAAAGAAAGAATTAAAGGAAGATTATAGTAAAAGTGAAAGTGTGACAGAAGGTTTGGAGTAAAATGTCTCTCTGCCTCTCTGTGGTTTGGGCCGGGCTGTAGGTCGAGCAGCAGGGATGTTCTGGTTACTTTCAGCATATTGACAAACCTCAGACGCCGTTGCTAACCGTACTGTAGATCCAATCTCGTAGCATTTCTGTTTGCTCTGGGGATTAAATTAAAGAACACAGCATCCAATTTCATACCTGGCTTCTTGCACCACCCCTCACAATGTGACATTTACTCACTAGCATGATGCCCTTTCTCCCTTCCTCTCCCTTTGACAACCTCCCACTCTCTATTCATAGATAATGCACTGTGCAACACACGAGGATAGCTGAAAGCAGGAAAACGATGACAGTTTTCAACAGACTGAAAAAACATTTTCTTACAGTATTAACCATATTCTGTTGAACAAAGTCTTTCGCTTCCCTTCATACTTGGAGACTTGACTATTCCTCAGCAGTGCTGCCAGAGATAAATAGCTTTTTCTACACTACCTTTGTTGTTCGGATATCAGTCGGATCGGCATTAAGGTTCTTAATGGATAGCTGTGCTGTATGGATAAAGACAGCAATTACTTGGAGAAGCTGTGCGTTGTACTCTTCAATATTTTAAACATATTATAGAAACATCAAAACATTTAAAAACTGACTTCCAAATTAATAATTTGCCATGTAATTAATAAATAAATCATTGTAAAATATTGCACTGATTTATGATATCGTTCATGAATGCAAAAGCTATAGCTATATATATATATATATATATATATATATATATATATATATATATATATATATATATATATATATATATATATATATATATATATATATATATATAAGGGGTGCAACGATACACAAAATTCACGGTTCGGTTCGGTTCTTTGGTGTCACGGTTCGATATTTTTTCGATACAAAAAAAATGTTCATGCATTTTTAATTTGTCATTTATTAAAATTATAAATATATATTTTAACTCAAAAGTACAGTTTTTAAATTTAACCCTAACCCTTGTGCGTGTTTTTTATTTTGACAGCGAATGCGCACCTGCGGACCGCTTATGTGCAGCCCTGGTTATTTAGCTCGTCATATTGCAGCCACAGAAATTCTTTTGTCCATGAAACCATAAAGCTGCACTTTCTTTTTGCCTTATAGTCTGATTTGTCATAACTTCTCCGTTTTGTGGTAAGCTTTTCTTTGGCTGTCACTTCTTCACCCTGACCTGTTTTATTTGGCTCAGCAGAACTGAAATGCTTTTACACGCTCACTCACATAAGCTCAGCGATTCTCTGCGCGATCAACCTCTCACATGTTTAAGCTGCGGGAGATTTCACTTGTCATGTTTGCATAGTAAGCTAACGATTGATAAGACGATGTCAGAGGAATTGGTGCACAAATTATCATCACTCACAGATCAGTGCTGTCGCTCTCTATACACAGTTCACGCGATTGCAAAGTGAAAGCAAAAAAACAAGCGCAAATTCAAACGCGATTTCAATATGTCACATATTGACAGTGGCTCACCGATGCCAATGACATAATTACCCAGCTACATTTCTGAAAGAATGCAAAAGCATTGACATATATTTTTCGTACAATAGCCCGACGGGCAGGGAAGAGATAGATTTTGGTAGCCCGACTGAAAAAATTGCTAGCTCCGGGACGTCGGGCTAGCGATATTGCAAGCCCTGTATCTGATTGAGGAATCACTCATCTTTGGAAAAGAGTTTATTACAGAGAAATGTCTCTTTCCAAAATAAAAGCTATACTATCCGCTTCTTCTGGGCTATATTCTCAGCAGCATAAGGAGAATCCTGTGCTAACAGCTGTCTAAATGACTCGGCTAAAGTTAGTAGCATGCTTGTTGTTTTTGTCTTTGCACTAGGATGATGTCAGCGTAAATGTGCAGTCATATTCGTTGTGTTCCCACTAGTGCTTTCAGGTTAATCTCGTTGAAATGACCTTAACGCCACAACACGGCAAATCTCCGTTAACGAGCTACCACCGATTGCTCCGTGCATGGGGCTAGACGGCCAACAGGTTAACGAGCTAACTGCGCTAACACACTAGTTCACACCAATGTAATTGAGCATTGCATGGCACATCCAACATACTGTTTTACTTTAGTCCATGACTCGCTTACCTTCAGGGTCATACGTCACATGAAAACCAAAATAATTCCAAACGCCAGATCTGAATGAGGTTCAATTTGCTTGTTGCAAGCAGAGCTTAACTTCTGTCTCGCTAGCTTGCCCTGCGCTCTTCCTTCTGACTATGCTGTCTGTGTTGAGCGCTCAGTGGATCTGCGCTGGACAGTGCAGCCTAGGCGGAGTAGTCGAACACAGATTCACTGAGCGCTCAACACAGACAGCATCGTCAGAAGGAAAATTGATAAAATAAATTACAAATGTTGTATTGTTCGATACATATGCGTACCGAACCGAAAGCACTGAATCGAACGGTTCAATATCGATACGAATATCGTTGCACCCCTAATATATATATATATATATATATATATATATATATATATATATATATATATATATATATATATATATATATATATATATATATATATAAATAAAAATTTAATTTTATATGGAAACAACATATTAGGTGACTGCTATACTTGTCAATATCAGTGTGTAACCATGGCTTAATTCAATACAATTAAACAAAAACAGTACGATCCATCATCAACCGATTCTTCAGTTCAAATCTAATTTTTTCCTAAATTAATTAAATGTTGATGTGTCACAGTGTGCCAAATCCCAGTGAAAATTAGCAAACCCCTTTTGCATCTTCCTGCATATTTCACAGCTTTTCACCTCCATGTGTGGACTTATTTGGTCCACAGGGCTGAATCACTTTGCATATGTCTCACAGGAATCCTTCAGCACTGAGCACCACACTGCTTCTAACTTGTAAATGGTGCTGACTTATAGATCGTATTTACATCACTGCAATAGAAGCATGAACAATAAACATGTCGCACAAGATTGCTTGATATACAACGAGTAAGCGAAGGGATTTTAATTACACGCACCATGTATTCACGCTCAGCATGCAAAAAGTTTGACCTTGTTCAATGAAAGCATGCTTGAAATAATTCATTTCACTTATTTATTCAATAGCCATTGTTATTCAGTGTTTGGGGTCTATGTTAGCAGTGTATTTACTATAGCTAAAAGACACATGAACTGCACAGCTAATATGCATAGTTGAGTGTTTGTTTAATTATTGCATCATGTTGTTTGCATGTTGCAAATTCTCGCCGTATCAGGCCCCACTGCCAGATTCCAGTATATTTGTTTTCTTATACAACTGATGGTTTCATGGCGTGAATACAACATAAAGCAGGATGAAAACAATCTCAATATCTTCTCTCAGGTTATACAGTCTAGCAAACTGTCACCTCGCTGTCAACCTTCTGTATAGCAGCAATCTCCTTTACATGGAATGCCTTTTTTCTGACTGCCTACATCACAAAGTAAATGAAAAGAATGCAAAACACAGCTGTGACACACAGCTATTCTTATGTTAGGTTGTCCTGGCCAAGAGATCCAGCATTAACCTAGCACAGCGCCTGGAGAAAAAAGAAAATGAAAAAAGCATGCAAACGCCACAAAACTTAGCCATAACTGCATTGAATCCAACTAGCGCCATGCTTGTGCTATCATCACAATCTGACATCAAGCTATAATTTATAAGCTGCGTCTCAGCTAGCTAGAAGTGCCATTAACCTTTAGCGTCAGGTATAAATCCAGCTCCCGGGGATGAATCCGTATAAAATACAAGCTGTTTGTGCTGAATGTGTAAATGTGATGAAGTGATTGTTTGTGAATATGCTACCAATAACAATTTAATAAGCTGATATCAAGGCTCACTGCTTTGAGTCTGTTTGGAGTCCCATATCTCCCAGCAGTCAGACATTGCTTAATGCAGCTTTAACACGAACAAATCATTGCAAGTTTATCATCATCTCTATCATCTCTCAAGTTTTAATATTGACAACGGTACAGTCCATTAACTTTCAGTGTCCTTGGCTGATATTCCTTCCTAATGATCCCTTACTTCACAAGTAGAGTAAGTGGATGAAGCCTTGATAACTCATCTTGAAACACGACTTGTAGTAAAAACTAACAGATCTCTGCTCCCTGCAGCATATTAATCAACAAAATCGACTAACAAAATAGGCTTTCTGCAGCAAAATATCAGCCTAATTACATTGAGAAAAGTCAATCAACTAAATTTATTACATTAAAACAGTAGAGAGTGGGGGAAAACAGTTTGGATTTATTATATTTGGAGCGCTTGTTATCTAATTTGTTCTTCTGTTTTTCACTGAATGATGCTGGCAGTTCATTGTGCTTGTGAAAATACTGGATAACACACAGTATCAACACAAAAAAGCACAGATGGAAAAAAAGATTGATTTATAATCAGTTCATTAGATAACACAGACATAACGCTGCACTCCTCTTTCTCATCGAACTCACCCTCATGAACACCCTTACAATGTAACTGCAGCCCAGCCCATGCAGCAGTATATTAATGACTAACCTCGTATTGTGGATGGATTTTCTCAGTTGTTCTCCTGACTGAAGTTTGGTCCTTTTACAGCATCCAGCCATGCGATTGCATTTGTCCCTAACCATCGGGAACCATGACGTTAACTTTTATCGAGTGGAAAAAAGTAAGAGTTCATCTATGGGCTCAAAATGTGGTCATAAATATTTTGTAATTGTAAATCAGTTTTGTATGTGTAAAAAAGATTTGTATGTGTAAAGAGAATTTGTGGGTGCGTAAAAAATATTTGTGTGTGGACTTAGCCAAAAGAAACCCTGCAAGTTACAAGTACAAATTTTGACCCTATTTTTTCTTCCTTTCATCTGATTGGTCAATGTCATGTCAATCACAAATGTAACAATCCAATCAGAGAACACATGGGTTTGGCTGTCGGAGGGGCGCTTTTTTGAACTGCAGGTCTTTGAGGGTAATACAGTTTGAAGCTGGAGGATCTCTATATAAATATCCGATAGCAGCTAGGTCCCCTAACTTTCAGCAGCTGTTGAAAGGATAAAGTTGTGGTATGTCAGTGGTTAGAAATACTATTATTACTTTAGGATTAGTTTAACACAAAGTCAGGGCTGACCCGGGACCATTGCTGTAAGTCACAGTGCGCAGCATAAAAGTCCTTTCACATCGGACATGTGCTGCTAATGCTAACTAAAAGCTAAGGATCCAGAATTTGTTGCGCTGGTTGCTGAGCTCTGTTGGTTTTTGCAGCAGCTCTACCTGTACTAGATGCACCTGCTCCTTGTCTTTTCTATCTCTGACTTTGTCCTCTACAAGAGTTTGGTTTTTTTTGCTAGTTCTTCAAATGTTCAATAAAAACATGTATGCTAATTCATAACGAAGAAAGCTTTGTAACGAAGACTGTCATTTCCAAAACACTGCCCGCCCCCCCGCGGTCCGCAGCGCTGTTGAAAAGGCTGTGGAAGTCCCTGTATTAAACATGTAGACCTGTTACACAAAAATCACCAAACTCGGACGACCAGAGACTGTTTTCCTTCATGGTGATGAAGGAAAACGCTTGGTTGGCATGTAAAAGGGCATTTATTCCCTTCAAAGACCTGCAGTTCAAAAAAGCGCCCCTCCGACAGCCAAACCCATCTGTTCTCTGATTTTTGCACATACAAATCCTGATTTACAAGTACAAAACTGATTTACAAGTACAAAATATTTATGACCACATTTTGAGCCCATATTCATCCTCCAGCTTCACTGTGTTTATGTTATGCTAACATAGTTGTGTAGCTAGCGATCACGTAGCACATCATTATATACCAGCTAGCCCAGCTTCACTAACCCTACAAACTGCTGTTTAGTTTTCCGTCTTCATTTATGTTGGAAGTGATAGCAGAGCTGTACGTTTTAATTTTTGCTGTGGTGGTTAAGCTGCTGGATTTTTGGCTTCACGACCCTTGTTCATGGTTCGTGCACGTCGAAACAGAGCTGTACGTTAGATTTTTTTCAGAAATCCCTCAGTCAGAACATGGTATATTATTTAATCTTAAATTTTTGGGGGGAGACTTCCCGCGTACCCCTAGAGGGAGCCCACGTACCACCAGTGGTAAGCCTACCACAGTTTGAGAATGACTGAACTGGCATATGAACAGATTTTAAAACCTTATTCTTTTATAACTAATAGGTCGAGAACAAAACTTTTCTCTGATGTCTTAGCTTTAACTACAAACATTAACCAAACCGGTTGAATAAACAAATGATGGCAAAATCTGTGTTTGAATTATTTTTGGTCATTTTCATCTAAGGGTGATCCTGGATTAGTTGCTTTAAAACGTGGCTCAAGGCCTTTGCTTTAAAGTGACTCCTCTTAACCACAACCTCTCTAATACTTGTGAATCCCTACAGAAGTGAAAGAGGAAGACCTCAGGTATGGAAGACAGTACCAGCCCAAGTCTTAATAAGAGCTGATCCACCTTTTATTAAGAGCTTTATTGTGGGATTTCCCTCAGGCACAGAAGTGCGAACTGACTGATATGCTCCACTGCAGAGGACTGCAGGACCCCTCTGGATTTGGCTCCAATTAGAGGCTGTTGGGAGACTGTGACACCCCTGGCAGGTTGCGAGGTTTCCTGTGCTGAGTGAAAGCTCAAGAAAACATAGTGTCAAAAGCTCACTGAGGTGCAAATAAGTGTGATGTGTTGTCGTTCTTATGACAGCTGGATTTTTTAAAAATTCATTACTTATGATTTGTTTTCAGAAGGTGTGCAGGTATAATATATTTTTATATCTGTAGAAATCCAGTTGCTTTTGTCTCATTTGAAATTCGAGTTAAACTACTGCTACCTGCAGCTTCTCAAAAGCAGCCCCATCAAAGCACAAGCAAAAGAAGAAGAGCATTATAAAGACCTCTAAACAAACTAACTGTCTTTTACAAACAGAATTTACAAATACAGATTATTGAGTGAAAAAGCTATAAGCTATAAGAATTGTTGCCCATTACATGGCTTCAATTATTATTCAGTATTGAAAGAGCTGATCAGAAGCCAACGAAGCAAAACGGTGCAAAACAACCTCTATTTCTAAGCTCGACACAAAAGATAAATATTTTATTTTAATTTTTAATTTAAAATTAAACAATGTGCCTACCGTCTGAAAGTAGGCTACAATATGAGACTAACCACCGCATGTCTAAGGCACTATTGCTTTTCTCTGAATCAGTTAATAGACAGTTACGTCAAATGTCTAATTATGGAAATATTATGGAGATATGTTACACAACATAGCCCACGTCAAAAGCAAAGGATTAATAGCACTTCACTTATTTCTGTGCTTTGAGTTGGATGTCAGTTCTGGTTTAAGCAGAGCTTAAACTACTTTGTTTGGTTTTCCTCATTTAACTAGATTATCCATGTGTGCTGCCTTATTATCAAAATCCAAAATTACGAAGGACCTTGTGACTTTATGTTTCTCTTCTTGGCTTATTTAACGTCTGTCATATTTAACGTCATGAGGTGCTGGACGACATCCTGAGTACATTTGAGGGCTTGTGAATATTGATGCACTAATACAGCGGTTCCCAACCCCCACTGAGTCGTTTGGTACCGGGCCGCAATGTTCGAGTGGGAAATTTATGGTTTTCTGGGGTTTTATCTGTGTTTATCACTATTTTTTAATCTTTTCCTGTGTGTCATGAATAAATCTTCTTATTTTGGTACTGGTACTGGTTTTATTTGTTGTATTTATCCGTGACAGCTTAAAGGCCGGTCTATGAAAATATTGTCCATGGTGCAAAAAAAATGTTGGGGACCGCTGCAATAATATATAGAGATGCAACAATTGACAGGCGAGGAACCGGAATCGGCTGATTTCCGGCTTTCTCTGCCCTAATCAGTAACCAGCTGATCAGCCTCGTGCATGTGCAACGCATACACAGCAGTAGGCCACGTGCTAACATTTAGTTAGCATGGAAAGTCTTTGTTGTGACTGAAGACACAAAGTTTGCCAAAACATTTATAACAAAAACTTAAACCAACTTCACCAATGTGAGCATGTTTTAATATTAGTTGTTAAAGTGAGAGAAAATTTATGTAACTTGGTTTAGGGGGAAGTTATATAGTTTAAATATTTTTTTTTTTTTTTTTAATTGCCAAGATGACATGTTGTATTGAAGAAAATTTGATTTTTGTTTGTGTGCGCGGTCAGTTAGTTGTTAGAAAGACATTCAGAACTGGAAAAAAAAATGGTATCAGTAAGCAACGGGACAAAAACCATCTCCAAATATACTGTGGGAACATCATGATGGGCCGGTATTGGCTTGTTATCAGGATGTCAGTGTTATCTGTTGGGTCATATTAATTTTGCTGTGGGAAAAAAAAAAGTGTTTTCATGAAGTGTTTTTTTCTCCCCAGCACAGCACAAAAACATGGAATTAAAAAGCCAAAAATCAACTTTCAGTCAAATTGTTATTTTAGGCAGACTACTTGCTCTGAAATTCTAAATCAGTGCTAGCCTGTGAGAGTTTAAGATTGGTGTAGTTGTCCATCCGTTCCAAACTGAGAAACAGTCGGCCCTGGTCTGTTTCTAATAAAGACATTTGCAACCTTCTTATCCTTCTTTTGTCCACCCAAACACAAAACTATAGATTTTAAATTAGTTTCTGTGGCTGGTGCTTCTACTGATCACAAAATTGCCTCCCTCCCTAGTTTTAGTCTGTCTTTCACATGAAAGTCTTCCAAGAGAAAGGTCAGTGGGTCTTAAAAATAAATAAATAAATACCAAAAAACCAGGTGACCTTTCAGGCCTTCTGAGTCTCCAGCAAATACTCACCAAACATGTTGCCAATATGCCCGTTTCTCGTCAAAGGCCGCAGCTCATTCTTGCCCCAAGCATAGCGCTTGTAGTTATCCCAGGCAAACTTCATCATCTGCAAAATAAACAGAGGGCAGACAAACGGGTCAGTCGGCTGACAGCAAAGCATTGCAGCTCCAAACCCAGTCATAATTAAATTGGTATAGCTCCAGGCAAACAGAATGATAGATATTGATCAGGTCTGAATTAAGGACACGGATGCAATTATAAACACATAAACCACACTGCTAAACAATACGGTTGACATTTTCACAGCAGCTACTGTTATAAATGACAGACTGACTGGTGTCTGCAGACAAAAGTAAACCTCTTTGAGCAGCACATATTGCTGTTCAGATAGCTGTGATCTGCAAAGAAAATTCCCAATGCAATAATATAGAACAAAAAGGAGCAAGACAAAAAAGTAGAGGATTACAAGAAATGATTAAAGCGTTCTCATCCACCAGCAGCACACTAATCAACTATATTCATAGCTCTTTGTTGTAAATGTCATGTAATGACTATAGCTTTCCAGAAGTGACCAACCTCCAAGAAAACAACTTTAAACTTCTTCAAACTGCTAAAAGTCAGAAGATTACATCAAATGTTGATTTAAATATCAGTTTGAATAATATTTAAGGGGGCACAGTTGCAATACATCCGTGTGCAAGCTGAGCACTCGGCCATAGAAATTTGGCAGCGTAATCTTAACATTGTCCGTATTTGCTTGAGAAAGAATTTGTAAATGCGATGAAATGAAAAATAAAAAGAAATCAGAACGGAGTCAGTAAAAATTCTCTTTTAGCCTACTTTCTTCTGAAACCTATTAATAATGAAACAAGAGTAAGAATCAAATGTGAATCACAGCATCAATTTTTACATCCTTGACTTTTTACCGAGATCAACAAAGCGATTACAAGTATCCTGAGGGGAATATGAATATATGTAGAAAATGTAACGTAAATATAGCAAAACTTCATGAGAAATAAACAAATATTGACTTAATGGTTACAATAAGAAAAGAAAAATCAGGGTTCAATGAGTCGTTTTCTGGGGTCGATGAACATCTGCACAAAATGGGATTCCATCCATTGTCCCCACATCTACACCGTAGCTGATTCAACTATTGAGATCTAGGATACTGGTTTGGTTAAAATGTGGAACTAAATCATCATGATTTAGTTCTTGTAAACTGAATTGTTGCCACCATCTGACTCGAGTGGGTAAATCTTGCAACAATGTTGCCGCTTTGTTGCAAGATTTACCCACTTTTCACAGCCTTTTATTTTATGTCTTTCTCTCCTGCAAGAACTCCACTCTCTCCCACTGAACTGTTCAGTGAGCTAAAGCACCCAGACCGAGCCTGCTGCCAAAGCTTCCAGTGTTTGCTGTTGATTACCAATAGATCTCCAGCTCCCACACAATGACATTGAGCTCTTCGCTAGAGACAGTCTAGCAAAGGCTCTGCAACTCTGAATGCACTCGTATGAATGGGAATCCTACATTTTAGCTCCACAATATAAATGCATCTCCAACCACTGTACTGCTAATAAACATGGATCATTTGTAGTTACAAAGGACCTCTCGATTAAGCAACGTTTCCCTTCAGTTCAGCGGCTATCATAATTGGGCATCAAAGCACCCCAAATAAAAATGTAATGTTTTTTTTTTATACCATCGTAAAAGAAACGCCACGATGCATGGACGGGTGCTCAGTGCAGAATGCTTGAAAATAAACTAAAAAGTAATTACAGCTCAAACTGCACAAAGTGCTTTCAGTAGTGACAGGTTCATTAAATTCATCTTCTTGTTGCACACAATACAGCAAACACAACCCAAAGCGGTCAGTATGTGCACAGATGTGGGCAGATGAGTCAGGATTTCCAAAATCCCCACCAGATGATGTCATCTCTATTATCAGTATAGTATGCTGTAAGACTTCTCTCTGAAGGTGGTTTCATATGAAGCTTTGGGAAATAAATATGAATCTGATTATTGCTGACAGGGCCTCTCCTCTCACCCTAAAAGCTTATTATAGATACCACAAAGCATACAGAGCTCCGGCTATCCTTCACACTGGAAACAACCGCACTGCTCAAATTAGTCTTAAATTCAGGGTGGTAAGATTTGGTATCAAATGAATTATGAGCTCTATAACTATTCTGGAGCTGCGGTGCCGGTATAATTTGTTGCTTGGCATTTTAATTGCACCACATATTGAATGACTATGCAGTGAAAACCTTTCGTAGATCAGTAAAGGGTCATCACTGTTGTTTCTCCTTACTTCAGACCTGGCATTAAATCTGACAAAGCAGCATTTTTTAAACAGCGCCTTTTCCCATTTACACAAATGAATACCGACAATGAAAGCAGCAGCAATCGCTCAGAATGTGGAAAAACAAGCACCCAATATGATTAAGGGAAATAGAAGCAATGAATCTTACGCTGGAAATATGTTCACGAAGGTAATCATTTTCTCCAGTAAATGTTTAAAGAACAAAAATAGCCAGAGCCAGCCTCGCTGCGTCTCGACAGAACGCTCTGCCTCACAGAATGAAAACCAGGAAATGTCTCAAGTTTTATTTGAAACTTACTCCATCTTTTATAATGTCAGCCTGTCTCACTCCTCTGGTGGATTTAAAAGCCAAAGCACAAAAGAAATAGGAAAAAGTGCACAAAATGCAGGATTTGGTAAATGTTAAAACTCCTCGTCCTTCTCCGTTTCTTTTTGAAGGATGTTACAGACGATATGCCACAGCATTAAAAAAAATTTTTAAATGGCATGATGGAAGTTGGAGTTTATAATCATCAAATAAATGTTAAGAAAAGCAAAAGAAGTAAAATGGCAGCATTAATCAGCAACAGATTGACTTCAGAGTATGCTAAAATAGAGGATTTCATTCTTAAACGGTACTATTTAATAGGTAGATGAAAATCAAATGCACTGGTGAATACAAAAACATCAGTGTTAAAATCCTTTCCACTTCAAGTAATTTCAAGTTATGTGTGCATGTAACTGCAGCCAGTACTTGCTATTGAAGCTCACATCTGTGTTGCTGTATTGCTTTGCAGGGGTCACAGCGTGGGAAGATCGAGGTCACACAGCTATACGACTGTTGGTGTACAGACACACGACACATCGACACACCATCGTGACGCAATCTGCACCGGTCAATATTTGCTGCAGCAGCAGCCCAGCATGCTACCCCCAAAGCTGCTTATTCAAGAGGGCAAATGGATGAATGATCCATTTCCACGGGCACACAGAGAAGACACAGACGTGATCTGACAGCGCTCCGACTGTTCTTTGGTTGAACTAATTGGCTTGTTGTTGGGAGAGGCGATCCACGAGCGGGCCAGTGATTAAAACAAACCAGGACCGTAGGTCAAAAGCTGGTCACATGGTGATATATTGCTGATCACATGGCCGAGATGGGTATATGTGATCCAGATCATATCCAAGTATTCATTTCCCTTCCTGCTACATTTTTAAAAAATGCAATACTGTTTTTTTTTGGCTAAAAAGAAATTAAATCTAGTTAATGTCAGCCCAGAGGATTAGAACCACCTAGACTATAAAAACATAGTGGATATCCAGATGTGGTTTTATAGAGTTGCTCATCAATCTCCCTTACACTACAGGAGTGTACAGTTAAGTCAGTAAAATCCTCGACTGCAGGGACCCCAAACTGATCAGCATCAATCAGAGCAATAGCAAGGATATCTAAAGCCACAAAAATGGGGAAAGGAATGAAACAGGATCTTAAACATTTGCTGTGGCAAGATTAAAAGAAGTGAGTCATTTTAGGGATAAATCCATAAAAAGCTTGACATGAATTTTAATGAAAAATTACATTTTTAAGGTTGCAAAATACAAAAGACAAAACATTTGTCATCTCGAGGTGTATATCAGACTCTGTTAGTGGTGTAATCCGTATAAACTGAACAGTTATGCATCAGCTTCACACAAAAGATGAATGGCTGGTTATATCATTTAGAACAATTTTGCTGAATGTGTAGATGTGCTTTTTGTACACTCAAAGGATGATACGCTTTGGGGTTCCTGCATCTGTTCAATCCACATCTGCTGCTTATATTAATGTACAAACAGAATGTATCAGAAGGTGCATAATCGCACGCTGCCGGTGACTAAGAGGGGGCTGATATGCAAATCTGTGAGTCATGTGTGAGAAGTCATGAAAGAACAAGTGGAAAAGGGACTTCAATGGGTTGTTGTTAGCAAGAGGTTGAGGATCTAAAGCCGACAGCTGGTTGGTCACTTTTTGTGAGTTCAAACCATTTTGTTATATTTGGACATACAATAACTGGCAGCCACAAAAGAGCTTTTACGGGCCATTTTATACCCGTGATTAGAACTTCAAAAGATGATTTAGAGTAAGGAAGCATCTGGCAGAGACAATCTGAGCTGGGGTTTCTCTGACGGGAAAAAAGAAGAAGAACAAGTAGAAGAAAAAAGCAGCTTCTAAAGCAAAACCACTGCTACAATGAAAGAGACCGTATAACGAGAGTGTGCCAGAGGGGTAGGTCTGAATCGGAAGTTTTGATGAAGTGATAAGTCCTCTGAACGGTAGGGCTGAGCATATATTTTAATAATGTGACCCACGGCATTCCACAGCAAATGCAAACACAATTCAATTACTCAGCAAGAGGGGGTTCCCATATGGTTATTCCCAAACAATATAAATCTGCAGTTTTCCCCTCACAACTCGTCATAATTTAGAGTCGATGGCGTCCATCTGCTGCTTCCACTGTTTGGTGTTGCATAAGAACCACAGGATGACATAATGCTCTGTGTTTTCTCTGTTAGGCACTTATGAATATGTTCCACTATGTTATAGTCTTTGGTTTGAAGTAGAGAGGGACTCATTTCTCATTTCCCATTCCATATTTGATTCACTGTTCAAAGTAACACTTATTTATCTAAAACAGGGTCTTTTGCAACCTCTCAGTTCAACCACTGTCTGAAACAAGATGTTTAAGTTCTTTACTCCTTCATTTTGAGCCAACTTACGTTTCATTGGATGCTCACAGAAGATTGGCAAGTGGGCGGGGCTTCTTTGTGCCTGAGACCATGTCATGAATCAGGACACTTTATTAATCCCAGAGGTAATTATGTGGTCACAGTTGCTAAAGAGAGTAAGTTGTAACAAATCAACACACCAATTAAATAATTTACAACATTTACAAAATATTAAAAAAAAAAAATAGCTCAAATAATAAAAATCCCAGTATATAACACAATTTTAAATAGACAAATTGAGATGCTCCTCTTATCATTTTGTTATTTTCTCAGCTCACCTTGGAACGGTTTGCAGCCGAGTGTGAAGCGGTGGGAATGAGAATCAGCACCTCCAAATCTGAGGCCATGGTCCTCAGCCGGAAAAGGGTGGAGTGCCCACTCCGGGTCAGGGACGAGTTCCTGCCCCAAGTGGAGGAGTTCAAGTATCTCGGAGTCTTGTTCACGAGTGATGGGAGAAGGGAGCGGGAGATCGACAGATGGATTGGTGCAGCGGCTGCGGCGATGCGGACGCTGTACCGGTCTGTTGTGGTGAAGAGAGAGCTGAGTGTATAAGCGAAGCTCTCAATTTACCAGTCGATCTATGCCCCTACCCTCACCTATGGTCACGAGCTGTCGGTAGTGACCGAAAGAACGAGATCGCGAATACAAGCGGCGGAAATGGGCTTCCTCCGAAGGGTGGCTGGCCTCTCCCTTAGAGATAGGGTGAAAAGTTCGGCTATTCGGGAGGGGCTCAGAGGAGAGATTATATCTCTCGGCTGGCCTGGGAATGCCTTGTTGTTCCCCCGGTCATCTCCTCCTAAGCTGGAGGAGGTGGCTGGGGAGAGGGAGGTCTGGGCTTCTCTGTTTGGGCTGAATAAATGGATGAAAATGGATGGATGGATATTTTCTCTGTAGAGGTTGTGTAGATGTTACAGGTGTGAAGATCCCCTTTTGTGCTGATATTGAAGCCAGCAGAGGTCTGGGAATCTGCAGCAGTGAGCAGAGCACAGCACTCTGCAACCTCTCTAACTTTATGCGCTGTACTGCTTTGTGGCTGAGGTGCTGTGGTTTCTAAATCGTTCCATGTTGCAATAAGACCACTTACAGTTGATTGTGGAATATCTAGAAGGGAAAAAACTTCACAAACTGATTTGCTGCAATAGTGGCATCCCATTACAGCACCACACTCGTATTCAGCGAGCTCTTTCCAACAACCCATTATTTCACAAATGTTTGTAAAGGGGCCGCCTGGCTAGGTGCCTGATTTTATACACCTGTGGCAATGGCAACTGTATTTATATATCACATTTCGTTATACTTAATGGGACTGAAAACATGTAATTTCAAAGATTAAAAGGCTCAATTTTTTTTTATCAACATAGTGTCTCTGCTCTTATTGAGCAAGGAAAAATAATAAGTAACTGAATTTTTTTAGTCCACTCTGTCAGACTGGAACAAGCTGCGCTCACTTGGCACTGCACCCCAATACTGGCAACCAACTGCTGCGCTGGCTACAACATGCAGGCTTTTATGCATGTGTTTATCTTACCGATTGGATTTTACAACATCTAAAGATGACAGACTGCCTTTTATTTCTGTCCTCCTCTCAAAAACACCGGATGTTACAAGATTCATCACAGCTATGAATAGAGCAGGGCGATATGAGATTTTTTCATATCACGATATGTTTTTTTCATTTCAGGCGATAACGATATCTATCACGATATAAGCCAAATAACTATATTTGTAAGATTTAAATGTGCCGTTGCTCACAAGTAAAATGTGAAATAATCAGCAGCTTGTTTTTATTTAAATATTTATTTCCCATAATAAGTTCAACAGGGTAGATGTACTTAAGGAACATGAGACTTTTTCAGATAAATAAAGGCAAATATTGCAAACTACACAAAAGGCAGCCGCTAAAGCGTTTAAGTTTCAAAATAGAACAAACGAAACAGACTAAATTGTCAATTCCACTTAGAAACAAAATATTAATTCTAAAAATAAATCTTAGTTTGTTTTACAGAAGAACAGACAAAACTGACTAACTTTTGTCAATATCAAATAAACTGAGAACTAAAAGGAAATTCTCAATCTCTCCTTGTTGTATAGCTGAGCTTTTCAAACAGTTTTAACAGTTATTTTAGTCTGACAAAAGCCGAATGACGAATTAGCGCTTCCAGTCAGAGACTGAGGCTACGTCCACACGTACATGGGTATTTTTGAAAACGGAGATTTTCCGTTTTCGTTTTAAAAAATAATCCCGTCCACACATAAAGGCAGAAATGAAGGAAAACGCTGCTATGAACATGCCAAAGCAGCAGGTGGCACTAGATTCCTAACCGTGCAGAAATGTTGGCCAATCAGAAGTCTAGAAGCCTCGGTGGGAAAAAGTAAACAAAGCTGGGGCATAGAAGCAGAACCGAGTCGTACGTGTGGAGGGACAGTAACTGTGTGTATATGTAAGCATTTAAACACTGCAGAGAGGAGAATTAACAGTAACAGTATTGTAGAAATTCATTTCATCGAAACAATAACGTGGCGCACAGTGTGACGCATGCACCAGTTTATTGTATTTCCAGACTTGCTTTCGGCACATTTGTGCACGCTACTCTGTTTTTGTCAGACTTGAAATAGCCGAAATACCTTCACACTACGGAACTTCTATGGCTCTTCCGTTCGACAATCTCTCCGGCATTGGAACCATCATCTGTTTTCTCTTCGGTCACGCTCGGTTGATTTTTCTAGTCGGCACACTCATTTCCTCCATTACCCGCTGGCTCCATTACCCGCTGGCTGTTTCCCAAACAAACACACGTGCGGCTTGGCACTTGTGCTGTACGTAACAAGTCACGCGACGTGACGCTGCGGCTGTGATTGGTTCGGCTCTGCGCTGCTTAATTTGGATTGGCTGACCTTTTTTTTTTTTTTAAGAGGACAAGAGCGGCGAGGTCTATCGCGATAGCTTAATTTCTCTATCGAGTAAAAGTTATATCGCGATACATATCGTTATCGTTCTATCGCCCAGCTCTAGCTATGAACATCATCTCCAAACACAAAGCAAGCATAACTCACCCACCAGAAGAAGAGCTCATAACACACCGTTATGGAATCATTTCAGGAAACATAATAAGGGTTATGACTTCATGTTGCGGAGTTGCACATAATGATGTTATTTTTAGTAATTATTTGTAACAATCAGTCAGGAGCTGTCACAGTGAAACCTTTTGTCCTATCACAGCATTTGGACTAATTTTATTCTAAATGTCTGATCAGTTTACCAAAACCAAAAACATGTCTCCTCAGTCTTATTAATCAGTATCTGTAGTAGTTATTACAGCATCATAATTAGCACATCAACGTTTAGCATAAAGAGTGTAACTTCTGTACATGAGTAGAAAAGAAAACATGGCAACTGGTTAATAATAATAACTATTTTTGGGTGTTATCATTGTATTGTTATTACTTTATAAACAAGGATGACCAAAAAAAATAGATATAGCACAATTATTAAATAACATTTAAGCTGAAGATAACCTTATTGGTTGACTGTAAACAACTGAGCTTTGATTCAGTGGCCCAGAGCCAAGAGATATACAATGATAAGCGGCTTGTAGTTTATTCTAGACAACTATTTAGAGCAGGTCTTCATTTATGGGGACAGAAACGGTTCTTGCACACCATGACATCACCACCATCTATAGCAGTGCTGTGGGGATTAAGAAAACATTTGAGAAATATCTTACACCCCCCGAAAAATACATGAAAAAGATGTTACTTTGGATTCATGTGTCACATGTCATCCATATTTGTTTTTTTCCCCACATACTATAAAACTATGAAATTTCATCAGCCTGATTTTAAGCTCAATTAAGTCCTCAAAGCAACTAAAGCCCATTTTTTCAGACATTTATTGCTTCATCAATCTGTAACGTCATTCTGTCATTCACATAAAGGTCACTTTCAGATTAATGTTCCCCACAGCTTCATCCATGACACAGACAGAGAGAGCTTTATCCGGGAAAGAAGGAGACAGAGCTACATGACTTGTATTTTTGTTACGTTTGAGTAAATCTAAAATAGCAGTAAGTGGTTCATTTTATATGCTGTACTATCGCTAATCTGGTCCCCCTCTGTAATGGGATTTTTTCATTGTACTACAGTGCATATCCAGCAATGACCTGGCATAAGAAACTATAGTAAAGGCAGAAAAATACATGCAAAACAGCAGCAGGTAACGGTTACAGAAGGACCAGTATTTTGATGTTCACAGGTCGATTATACAGTAAACGAGCCAGTGGTATGCTTCTATACTGTTTTAGTGAAACTGCCAACCCCCCGTATACCTGTATGCTCTGTGTATTCCTTTTGTGGGGGGGAAAAAATAAAAAAAATACACAAATCATGTTGACTTGTTTATCGCTTCCTCAGATAAACAACTTGGATTATTTCAGACTACACGGACAAGAGCCTGCTCTCATAAATAAACATGAAGCGCGCCTCAAAATGCTCTTGACACCTTTCCCGACCTGCCTGTTTTGTAATGCAGTTGTTATATTTGGTTCCACAAGCGAGGCATCCCTCTAATCTGAGGAGGCTTTCATTGGAAAACGGATAATAAATCACCCCGGCACCCTGGCATGATAGCCTCGAGTCACTGCTGCGTTAACGAGGTGCTGTGTCATCACCTGAAACCAGCTGCACCTTTGGCAGGAAAAACACAGAATCAGCTTCCTCCCATTGTTTCTGCCTTAAACTTCCCACCTAAACTTGAATACCTTTCCCTCTCGAATTTCCTCTTGCCTCTCGTATTAGACCTGCTCTGGAGCAGAGCCATTTCCTGCCTATTAAATCCACATTTATTGTGAGCGGTGACACAGCCTTCTTGGTCTCTGAAGGCCAGTGAGGCCACCCTGAGTCAGCACAACACTCTGGTCAATTACGAGCAAGTCCCAAAACAAAAGCCACAGTCGGACAACCAGGACGAACTGAGCTGTAGATCATTCATGCGTGGAATTAATGAATGTCTGGGATCAACATCAGCCAACCATCCCCATTACAGATATTGTTTAAATTGGGGGATAATACTGCAAGCGGAGCAGAAAAGATGCTTCAGAGTATAAGCTTTTTTTTTAGTTTTTTTTTTATTAAAAGTCAGAGTTGTATTGGGGTTTTTTTCCCCCAGAGAAGCTACAAAATACTGAAAGTTAAATAACTGTAAAGCCAAAACAGATTTCTGATTAGAATGTGTCCACATAGTGTTTGTAATTAGCATCAGTTGGTACACTCAGAGACACTTACACCCAGCTGCAAGGAACATTATTTAAGCATGCAAGTGTTACAACTGATGGGGACACCTGGATTCAAGCTCCAAGCTTGAGATCTGCCTTTTCAGATACTAACCAGAAAATAATCTTTCAGGATTTTTGTCTGATGTGAAATTCATCACGCCAGCTACCACAAAAAAATAAAAAAATAAAAAATAAAAAAGTATCCCTCTTTCTTTGGCAGGTGTCCACACTGCTCTCTCCAGCACAGATCATTAGGAGAGATCCTTAGCGTGTGCCAAACTGTCTCCTGAGCGTCCACCACTAGTGGATTGAGTGTTTCGGTGCACCATGAAAGATTCATGCCAGAAAAGAGAGAAGTGCCACAAGGACCCTATTAAAGTGTCTGGACTCTGGTGTTGAATTGTTGGGGAGGTAAACCTGAACTGTTAATGTGCTAAAATAGCCCCAGTAGAGTCTACTTGTTTTCTATAAAGGGAAATATGACAGCAGAGTTGGAAAAGAGATATAAATAAGGCTTAAAAACTAGATTCAATTTCAGCTTCAAGCTCAAATAAAAGGCTAAATCTTGTATGAGCCCTGAAACGACTCCTGGCAGTCTATATCAGCTTTAGAAGTTATAGAGGGCAAAAGCAACCCTCCAACATTCATAAAGGCAACAAAGTTAGAATTGAAGCCTAACCACATAATGCTGTCTCTCTATGTATTCTTTAAAATACTGCAGGGTCTTTACCTTGTTCTATAAAACCTCTTGACGTGCCAGTTATGAAAGTGATTTTGCACCATGCAAATAAACCTGAATTGAATTGCACTGAATTGCTGCAAAGGATTAAAACTGGCAGGGGCACACCTGCAGAAATGGAAATTAGAAATATTTTATGTAGACAAAACCCAGACTAAAAAAAAAAAAAAGGACATAGTATCTGTAAAATCACTGACCTGTTTCTGAGGTGACTCCAGGTGAGCTATTTCTTTATAGATCAGTCACTGCAGCAATACGATGCAAAACTGAGCACAATGTGTGTAAAATTGTTCAGGCAGAGGCACCAAAGCAAGGCTCAACATCATTTCCCTCATTAGCCACTGCAACTAGTATAAACACGTAGCATACACAGAGAAGTTTGGGTTGTTTCAAGCACTGCAGAACAGTTAAAGTGTGCTTTTCCAAGCCAGCATCTAATGACCATCACAGGAACTAAAGCTTAAGAGTCTGCAGTTCCCACAGCTCACAGGAACATATCGGAGCTTAATTGTTGCTACTCACTCTCTTTGCTTTCACCACAGCAGTTTCACCATCATCAATAACGCTGCCTGCCAGGCACCAGATGAACAGGGTTGGTGACTAGCTGGTTTATCAGCTTTAGCTAGAGATGAAGTGGAAACGAAAACCTTAGCTAGAGGGAGAATGAATATCAGACTATTTGTTAGGCCTCCTGCACATCTCGCAGTGTTGCTCGTGGCTTACCAAGCCTGCTTTCCGAACATAATTACAAGCCCAAAGAGAAAACAACGCATAATTAGTCCTTTGCTTTACAACAATTCGATGCAAACGTTACATTCGCTATTAGATAAACATCTCTTGACTCTCGACTCAGAGCTTCAGTGGCGCGCATTGTTTAGAATACGCAACATTGTTGAAACACTGGATTAAAGCTTGTGTTCAAGGAGCTGCTCTTTCTTTATGCATTCAGAGCCCTACTTTCCAAAGTAATGTTTGTTTGCACAGGAGCCTCCAGTCAAACCGTTTTCCTTCCTTTCAGTTACTGGGGATCACCGAGCCAGCCCAATCAATAGACCTTGCCAGAGAAGCTGATGGAATCTGAACAAGTGGAGAGCAGAGGGGATTCAAAACTTAGTGGAGTAACAGAAACTTTTCCAAAGAAGTACTTTATGCCCCCGAATCCCTCAGAAAACCCTAACTGACTGACTATCATCCACTTTTACACTTCTTGCTGACAGCAGCTCTCTCCTCAGAAACAAGCCAGTGATGAAATTGCAGGGATGCTACAGAAAATGATGGGTTGGTGAAAGTAAATATAAACCATTACAGAGCTTTTACAGTATTATTAGAAAGAGTAAGGTAAAAGGTAGAGGAACAGCAGAAAGCAGAAGTGAAAGAAGGACCTACAGAAGTAATTTTTCGCCGACATATTGATTATTTGAGTGAGCTGCCTGGGGATAGTGTTCAACCTGGAAACGCTTGGACTTGTTTCTTGCGTGGATCGTGATTTTGAAACAAATTTTCAATGTCCTGCTGTAGAAATCTTGAAATGAGGCCACAAACTTTGGGATGTATAGCATTCTAAAAGCGAGACAGTTAATAATATCCAGATGAAATGCATATATTATTTCAGCTGGATATGTAGTGCAGGTTTTGCAATCACTCAGAGTGAAGAGTGTGTTAGATTGAGATAACATGGACTTCACTGAGCAGTCAAAAATTCTGTCCTTTGCTTCAAAATAACTGGGAGTGGTGATGATGGTCGGGCAGTACAGATCATTTTCTGCTGGGTTGACCATCGTGATAGTTTGTGGCACTGGATTTGCTCCACGCTTATAGTGATCCAGAGACCATAAAATGTAGACAATGTGATCTAGCTAGTAGATGTCACACAGCTCCATTAAACACAAACTTCCACCATGAAAATCTTTCATAGAAAACTTTGAGCCGTACACGTTTTACTTTTAATTGCTACATTTTGCAAAAGTGGCACAAATTTACTCACAGAGCAAGCCATTAACAACGTGTCACAAGTGTGCGTCCAGGTAACAAGCTGAAAGAAATGTTCGCAAATGCATTCACTAATGGCTCTTCACAATGTGTGAACACTATACAGACCCATTACTATATGCAGGCAGCTTTGAAATACGTTCCTTTCCCCATACGATTCTTCAGACACACGACTTTGAACTCGGATGTCATGAGGATATCGGCTTCACCGCTGCATCTTAAAACTGTGACTTCTCAGGAAAGAAAAAAAATAATATTTGGGTACCAAATGTTGATAGTAGTGAATTAGTTTGTATATATCCTGATAAAAAAAAACTGTATTTCCTCAGAAAAGATCAATGAAACCAATATTATTGATTACATTTGTGCTGTGGCTTTACTGGATTAATATGGTACAAGTCCACCACATGAAACTGATGAGAAATGAGATCCTTTACTTGTGCATAATATTTTCTCCAAAACATCTGTCGGATTATCATTTTCTGAGTACAAACAGAAATGCCCAACTGCCCCTTAAGCAAATCATCGATCATAAAGGAAGCACTTAGTTAAACGGATAAAATTGCAATGCTCAGCCTCCATTAGCATGACAAGACAGACCTCCTAACTTTTAATTCAGTAACTCAACTTGCATGCCACATGTATAGATAAGCAGAAAAACCTCTTTTGAGGAATCCTTCTTTAATTTATCATCACTTTCAGTCACCAGTAATTCAAAATGCAATAAGTATTTTCGGTATGCTACGAACGCAGGATGAAGAACGTTATATATTCTGTTTCTTTGCCTTTGAGGTAGCGAGGAGACATCAGTCACCTTGCTAGAACTGTTTGACAGCCCTATTCTCTCACTTTAATGAAATCCCAACGCAGGAAAAAAAAAACCCCAATTTCAATGCTCAGACAATAAACCCTCCACTTCCTTATCCTCTGGCACATTCACACACAGCAGAGCATCTCACTGCTTACACCCACATCCAGTAAATCCCCCAAATATCATCTTCAATTAAAAACAATGGGAGCCTAAGCCTTTGAGCGGATCATGACTATATTAACACGTCAATACTTCTCTTTGGAATTTTTGAGCAGCACAGAGTGACGTCCGGCCTGCTGACATCCAGCGATAGACGGATAAATATTCATTGAATATGTTACTTGAGATTTAGCTAAAATCAGAGCAACTGTTGCTGACTGTATCTGTAACAGGTCTTCACTTAAGGAGCGATAATAATAATTTATGAGGTTGTAATATACACTACAGTACAAAGCTGCACTTTGCATGCTAATGACCATAGCAAAATGACATAAAGAGAAATAATCACATGCAAACTCTAGCATCTTTCCAGAGCCGTGAATCATTTCCTGCATCTTAAAATTGTTCTTAGGATTTTATCATATCCAAATCCTTTCAAATCCACTATTGAATGTCAATACATTTAGCTTTTATGTGCCAGTTTTTAACATGAGCAGCCTGATTCAGCTTGCCATGGCCAACACTGAAAATTTTCTTCAGATTATAGATGAATTGAGTCCCAGTATAGTGATTATTAACCCTTCCAAGAATGGCTTGATCCACATCCAGTTAGACGAACACTCACAGGCGCGGGCATCCGATTGTCTGGCCGATACATCTGATGCTCATTCAGTTTTTCTTTTTTCTTTTCTTTTTTTTTTTTATTGCCTGTGCTATCTATAAGTGAGAAGTAACATTTGTCTCTTGTGTTTTTATCATAGTTCCCAATACAAAATAAGGAAAAGAGATAAAAGGTCTTTTATAGGGATTCAAAACAGAACTGGTTGTGTCAAAATCTGTATTTTTTTTGTGCGATTCAAACTGATAGGGTTTGTTCGTATTGACTTGCATTTTTCCACCAATCATAGAAAAAGCTGAGCACCTTGAGCTCTGTGGGATTAAGACTGCTGCCTCAAAATTTCATGATAATATATACAAGATTATATAACGTGACCTGGACAAGTAGCAGATAATGGATGAATATTAATGATTTTTTTAATCATTAAAAAAAATGCACTGATTATTATTATTTTTAAAAAGAACAGACACACACACACACACACACACACACACACACAAACTATGGAAAATAATCCAAATCCTGGATACTTGAGAAATGTTTCAGTTTCATCTTTATTTACAGTCTGTGTCTCGTGTGTTATTTAACCAAAACAGCATGCTGTGACATGACTGCAAATTGCATCAATGGTTTAATGTAAAAGCATTAAAGCCCTTTGTAAAGCCACAGACGAAGGGATTACTGACTACTTTCATCCAGGGTATATTTTCTTATAACGCAAGCCTGGAGGGGGAATAAAAGATTTAGACCGCGAGACATTATAGTGTCTGTACAGAAAAGGTCAAGAACTCACTCAGACATTTTGAAACGCTCTAAAGCTGCAGGCTAAAGGCCATGTTATTGGTATGACGGAAACACTTGTGTGCCAAGATATCGATCCACTCCAAATGCATTAACGAGCCAGGTCTTACTATTCTTTAATGTTATGCAACATGATGTCCAGGGCTATAAGAGCAGAGAGCAGAGAGTTCAGAGTCAGAGGCTACAAGCAGTTCAGGTGAAAAACTACACAAATATTAACAGTTAAAAAGGAGGGAGGAAAAAACATCAACTGAAGGTGACCCTGTAATATAATATACTGTAAACACAGATGTGAAACCATAGGATTAGTCTTTCTTCCTTAGTGTGAAATCCGCACCTCAAGAAACACTAATCGTATCGCCTCCTGGCCTCTCAGATAACAACTATTACACAGCTGCAGAAGTCACAGAGGAAGATGGTGTTGAGAGATGGGGTGACAAAGGTTGTGGGATACAAGTGCTGCCTGATTCTCGAGTGCAGCAGTGCGTTCTGCGCCATCTCTTGATATGGCTCTGTTTGAAGATGGAGGGTGAGTAAACAAGTGTACACGGATGGTGTCATTTCAGAGGTATGAGAGGCAAAGGCTGAACACCTGAGGGGAGGAACAAGGTGAAGACAGACGTGGAGTCCATAAAAGGTCAGGCTTGAAAAATCTGAGCAGTCATTACTGATGATTTAAAGGGACACGCTATCATAAAAAGAGGTTAAGCAAAGATGGGGAAATGGCGAATATGAGTAGGTCTGTAGTGTCAAAATTAAACCAGTATGAAACAAGCACAACTAAAATTTTAACCATAAAATAAATAAATAAAAATATCAGCTGGTACTAGTGCCTACAGGAAAACAAAAAAAGGATGGGGATAGCTTCTTCTCAAGTCCAGATGATTAAAGGATTCAAGTCAAAAGTTAACACCCCCTCCAGACAAACGCAACCAGCAGAGAGAAAGCAACTCTTCTACTAGGGGTTTCTTTCCTTCCAGCATAGAGGGAAGTCTGTTGATAACCACTATGCAATCATATGCAACTTCTCTTTCAGGTGTTTCAACCCTCAACTGATGAGGGGGCGACATTTGAAAAGCAACCAGAACAAAAGCCTTCTGGAGTCTTTGAGCAGTCTCAAAGAAGGTCAGTGTTGTTTTTAGTTAGTTTTAATGCTAAAGCTTAAGAAGCCACTCAAAATAGACCTAATAACAAGCTCAGAGGCATCCTGCTGTGGAACTCATACCCAACTTCTGTCTACTTATTACCTGGAGGGGAGGCTCTTTATGCAGCTCAACGTCGAGTAAACAGTTGAGTCAGGTGCAGGTACAGAACCTATGGTGCCATAATCTTTCAGAAAGGATGGATTGATGTTAAATATGAAAAGCCTCTGTGTGTATAAGGCAGCGCTGTTCCCATTAAAAGAACCCAGGGACTATATTCAGCCATGCCAAAGTAAGGACCTTGGATTAAAGCTTGTCGAACAAGGCAAGTTCTCGCACAAAAAGGAAACGGCCTCAGTGCAGTTAATGTGATTTAGGTTTTTACACATTTTTCTTTTTGCATGAATCTCAGCTAAAAATCAGCCTAGTCTTTATGCTTAGCTAGAACAGAGAGAGTTTCTTCCACATTTGGAAGTTGTCCGTCCCCCGAGTTTTTCCAACCACCACAGTCTGGGAACGTGGTGTTAAAGCAGTTGTGTGTCTCAAAGAAGCTTTCTGCGCTTGAGTTCCAATCCATTTTACCCCCTAAAATGTGTCGTGGGAGCAGGAGAAAATGAGTTAGAGTCCGTGCAGCTGCTTGCTTTTCAGAGAATGGTCATTACAGATGATCCACTGAGATGGAGGAGAGAAAGTCAAACGAACCAAAACGACTGTCTTGGATGTTTTGTGCAAAATTACTCCTCCGCCTCTTGATTCTTTTTATTTTTATTGCTTTTTGGTCCTTTTGCTTGTTTTTCCACTGTCTCGTCCTTGCTTTAGCCATCTTTTCTGTTATTCTCTTAATTTGTTTTTTTCCTATGTGCCTCTTTTCAATCCATTTTTACCTCAGCTCTGTCTCCCATTTTGGTTTGACTGATGGGCTTGGGAAGTGATACAGTATTAGAAAAACAGAATCAATTTTGATTTGTTTTGCTAATATTTGTCCAACTGTCGTTTGTGTGAGTGACTTCACTCTGGACTTTTTTATGGCCATTTAAGCCTTGAGAGTACTGTGCTCAGTGAGACACTTTTCAGCACCAACTAGCTTCTTTTGTCATTAGATACTGTTGATTCTGATATGCGGCAAGTGCATGCAGCCCTGCACATTGTGCTGAGATTCAAATGCTTTTTTGTCTCTCTGGTGTCTGTGTCTCTGCAAAACGCTGATAAGTCCCAGAAAGGCTCATATTACACCCCTTTTTCCTCTCTCCTTCTTTTGTAATCATACCCTGGGGCTTTTATTTATTACTTTAATGTGTATCTATGTGTTTGTATGTGGGAATGCCTCCCTGCATGTGTGTGTCCTAAAAGAAGGAAACACAGGGAGAAAAAGGAAGGGAAAGAAAGAACAATTCTGACTGGAAATGTAAGAAGAAAATCCATTGACAGAAAGGCGGGGGGAGCCTTTGTTATTAATCAACTCAGCAGCGGATCGGGGCAGGTGTCTGCGTCTTCACTCACGTTATTTACTCACAGGCTGGGTGAGGCGCTGAAACCTGCAGGTAGCCGACGCTAAAGCAGCACAGTTTATCAGAGATTGTAAATAAGAGCGTGATAAATATGTAGTCTGTCATGTCTCTCGTGTCATGCAGAGACTGTATGTGACAGAAATGATACATGAGGATTGGAATTATCCGACTACGAGCAAATTCAAATTCTATTTGTCACACACACACACACACACAACCATACACAGTATGACATGGGGGTGAAATGCTTGTAGCTGTACAATGCCCGACCATTAAATGACAGAAGAAGAAAAGCAGGAATGGTGGAAGATATAAACAATAAAAATGTCCTTACGTCTAGTCTTAAAATCAGTCTAAAACTGACAGCAGGATGGCAAAAACAAATACGATGACAAAGCAAGCCATTAATACACACACAGATACTCTCAGTGCTCAGCAGAATTCAAAAATATTCCTGTGATCCCGCAGCAGTCACGTTGATCAATTGCTGAATCCAAACCTACTGAATACACTGCTCCAAACTGATAAACTGATTTCTTTTCTCCTTTTTTCTTTTTTATAAAACCACAAAACATCGATCAGAAGTAAAAATCCAGGCACGATCCAGAGCTGGTCAATATGTGGTCTTAGCCTGAAGGACCAGCGCAGGTTTTTGTGAAAAGCTTTAAACCTCTATTGCCTCTTTTGCAACAACATCAATTTTACAGTTTTCTCTAACTATTCACTTTCACCGCTGGACCCCATCCTCCTAAAAAAATGTATTACAGGAAACGGATCTTGACCAATGTTTTTCTTTGTAAGCAACACTTCGATGTTGCACAATGACAAAACAGCTTATTGCTAACCCAAGTTACGCCACCGCCTGTGGCCCTTCAGTCATCCCTGTATGCCTAAATTCTGTTTGTTTGGATTCTGCTACCTTACCTCTTCTTACATTTTTTTCAAGAGCCACACAAACCAACCAGTATTCATATGCTAATGGCACAACTAATGTTCTTAGTTGTGCCAGTCCAGACGCTTTTCTTTGCAAGCTCCTTTGACTACGATGACCTGGATGACTGAGAACCTTCACAGACAACTAATGTTCTTGTGTTCAGCCCTAAAACTTTTCTAAGGAGGTCAATCATTATCCCCTCGCTGGCAAAATCGAATCTTCTTCTAAGAACCTTGGTATTATTTTGGACAAGCATTTGAAATTTGAATCACCGATCTCGAAGCTCATCCAGGCTTTCTTTTTCATCTACGGAACACTGCAAAAATCAATCCTCTACCATCGACACTACCGACTAGGAGTGGGCACTCGCTTCTTTTCCGGCTGAGAATCGTGACCTCGGCCTCAGAGTTCTCAATTCTCATTCTGACTGCTACAGACTGTTGCAAACCACTCCAGTGCGAGCGGGACGCCACCACCTGATGAAGCAAACAGATCGACATCATCTGCAAAAAACAATAGATGAGAACCTAAGGGCATCAACACAGACGCCCTCCACCAAATGGATATACCTAGAAATTCTTAGTGCTAGTCAACGGTGCTCGTTTCAGCAGCTGAGACTGAAGAAATAACTTTGATGAGCGACAAAACATTTCTCCTGCTAAAAACGCTACATCCAGATGAATCAAATCAATGGTCTGGAATAGGGCTGAGTATAGTCACTGATTTCTAAAATCGATTCAACCAAATAGATATGCTGCTGAAGTGAAGCAGAGCAGTGTTTCTTTTCTTCGGTGTAGAAGAGCAGAAATTAGGCTTTCTTGTTGGAGGTAATTTATGAAAGAAAAAAAAAACGATTTTTATCGTGGTGGAAACAAAATGCCAAAGGTAAGAGGGAATTATTGACAATATTTATCAAATGTGAAGCGTATTTCTGATGTTCTTTTACTGCTGGTTCAGTGATTTTGGTCAGAGAGTGGCAAAACCTGCAGCATCAGAATCTGTGAGTGTCTTCTTTCAGCCACGAAGGCGTGTCCGGGTACGGGTGAGAAAGCCGACATCTCAGTGATTCTGATGCGTTGGGTCCACACTTTGTGTTTACGTCTTTGTGTGGAATCTGTTTACCTGCTCATTTGCTCTTTTAGCTGTTTGGTGGTTGTTGAAATGAAAGCTTTAACCTGAGAGTCTGGGGTTTATGACAAAACACATTTATATTTCTTTGGGTTCCTTTGCGAGTGCGCATGTGCCAACCAGCATGCTGCCTGCTGTAACCCAGGATTAATAAAGTATTTCTGATTCTGATTTAAAATACAGGATTTAATGAATTGATATCCCTTTATTCAAGCTAAAATCGATTTAATCCCTATTCCTATTCTGGAACTTCTTTACCTGGATGATGAATCCTGCATCAAGACATATGGATAGAATTTATGACAAAGTCCTAGTTTTCACAGTGAAAATCTATTGAAAGAAAAATAAATGGAAATAATTTAGGTTGATTACTTTCTGGCTTTGATCTTTTTATCTTTACTTCACTTTGCATTAAATTGCCATTCTTCAGTAATTACATCTATCTTTGGAGGAATTTTCTATAAGATTCTAGCTGGACTTTATATAAGTTTATGTGAATTCCTGTATGCGCACAGCAACAAATATACAAAAGACAGCAGCAGTTTTGTGAGTATGACCAATTTACAACAGTTAATCAGTATATAATCACCACTGCAGTCCATTTAATTGCCAACTTGACCCCATTGCATTGCAAATAGAGCAGACTGTATTTTTTCTGTGTTTTCCCTAGTGCAGCATTAGTTTAGACTTGCAGGCAACACAAAGAGAACTTAAAAAATGACCTCATTCACTGCTGTTAATCTATGTTACTAAATTTCTTGCAATTTAGTTTACTACACATGTATAGTAATTATCCTATAATCTGCACTGCAGCGTCCTGGAACTAGCATAAGAAAGGCTTAATCTTATTTCCACCCAAAACTTTTTTCAGACAGTAAAAAGACTCATAACAGCAACATCTGAAGCCAGTTTTAACCTCCAGCTGAAGCTGCTCCTTTTCTTCTCCCCTCCCTTCTTTTAAGTCAGAGAATCAAGATTCCCATCAGGTCTTTTTTGTTAGAGAGGGAAAATGAAGTTAACATTGATCTCACTGACAAAAGGTCTGAAACAAGCCCATCCCGGCCTCCCTGTCACGGTGCGAAGTCATCCTTCGCCCATTTTTCCCCAAAGTGTCCATGAGGAGGAAAATGTAACAGAACAAATTTTTGATGCTCATGACTAATCGTTGATGCTTTTTTTTTTTTTTTTCTATAAGCAAAGGATCACCTACTCTCTGGGACAAAAGACAGACAAGAAAGAAAAAGAAAAGAGGAAGGGAAAGGCTGAGTAGGGGATAAAGACGTGTATATCAAGGGAAACTGGAGGAGAGCGCAGAGGACAGACACTAATAGAAATAGGACAAAAGAGGAAATAAGAGAAGAAGTAGACAGTCAGGGAGAGGAACAGAAAACCACTGGGATCCGAGTCACTTTGAATATGAATACTTCATGAATCCAAACTTAAAAGTGTTTATCACAGTTAGAAAAGCTCCAAATGTCTATTCCTTTCTAGCACATTTCTTTCTTTTTTCTCTTAATGCTAGAAGCTGTCTGCTTTTATTTGTCTAAACTTTTCTTTTATGCATCACTTCTTTATAGAGAGATTAGAAAAGGCTACAATAGGCAAAAAGCTGATGTTTGTGAACAAAAGCCACCTGGAAATCATCCAAATCCCAGAAATAGTTTTGTTTACTGAATATTTAGCTGCTCATAATCTATGCACAACCCAAGTCCTGCTGAAAGCTGATGTGTGGCATGATTATGTGACTAATATGGAGCTTAAAACGGTCTCTGAAACAACTAACCAGCAGTAATACAAATAGTTGAGGCATTAAGGCCACAGGAGTGAAAAAAGAGAAAAGAAATTGCCAAATTAAGGGAAGAACACTGAAATATGGATATAAGAAGAAAAAAAAGCATTCTAAGAAAACGTATTAATTTCAAATCATTTTTGGTTCAATTAATGTGCTATAACTCAGCTAAGGAGTTGCAGAGTGCTTAACACATGCACACGCACAGTACAGCAAAGGCTGTACACACTCTCACCCACATGCGAGCTCTCCACAGATCGCACTGTCAATTGGGTGGCCAATTCAGTTTTACGATTATGGTGCTAATTTCCCTAACGCGTGAGCAGGTGTCTGAGTAAGCAGGCGGAAACCAAGTCCAATTGAATTACCTACACCTGCATGGATAGAGAAGTTTCAAATGTTGGAAAACGAAATAATGAAATAGAGCCACCGAGCTGCCCTGTAAGCAGGTTCAGAATCAATAAACCACATGTTAAAATGAACTGCTTGCACTGATGGATAAAGCTAGTGTTGTAAATTCTCCGGTAAAATAAAAGAAGATGGCCCGCTAAGACAACAGTGTTTGATTCAGCAGCAATTTAATGTGACGGCGATAAAGGAGTCAGAAAGAGATGTACTGCCAAACAGCATGTAAGAGACAGGAAGCTTTGCACCAACGGGGAGGGCGTCTCACCTGCCTGCTTCCTGGGCACTTCCTGTGTAATTTAGGGGAAGGAGGAGCGAAACTGTTGGGAAGGCGAGTTTAAAACGTGCCTTTGGGGACCTTGGTCTGTTAAAGAGTAGGAGAAGTCAATGAAAGGCGTATTCGATAGAATAAAAGCATGGTTAATTTGCTGCGGTGTGTATAAAAGTGCAGCTGCAAGGGAAAATATTGGAAGAAGACAGAACTTACCTTACACAACTTTTAGATTTCTAAAAATAATCAATGTTGAAACATTTTTTTAAATGGATGCCTGAAGTTGCAGAGAAAGTATAATAGTGATCTTTGTATAGGATATTGGATTGTATGTCGTGCCAATACATATAGTGTAAGCATATAAAGATTTATGTAGCATATGGGCTGTATTTACACCTGCTAAACAAAGGGGGTAACAATGTCGGCAATGCATGACCTATGAAAGCATATACACCTCCACTCTGATCTTGAGGCGGATTAGAAACAGACCATCCAGAGACCAGAAACTGCCCCCCTCCACAGTCCCAGAGGAGCCATAAAACAAATGTGCGCATCAGCAACACAATTCAGATTTACTGCTTAGGATGGTCACAGCTGTGCCCTATAACAGCTTGACTTGATACCTAATAAGTGTGGAATGTATATGTGCAAGCACGTGTATTTTTGAGTGTAAGTGAAGCCTTTAAGGCTGGTAAAGGCTACAGGGAGAGGATTTCTTAAAGCATAAAAAGACCTCTATCACAGTGGGGTCACCTAAGCCACTTTACATGGCCTGGAGAGCGAACATAAACTGACAAGCGGCAAAAAATCCTGAGTGGCTTTCCTGGTTGTTAAAAGGGAGGGGGGGAAAAAAAAAATCCTTTCTCCTTGAACAGCAAAAACTAAACTGAGGAGGAAGAAACAATAAGTGGTGCCTGAATTTTTCCTGTTTATTCACTTTATATTCAAACTTCTGTTTTTAATGGAAATTATTTTTACAGGATGCCCCACGGTAGTTGCAAAAACGCCATTTTTACACAGATTCATATTCTCGTTTGCAAGGACTGGTTTTCAAAATAATGTCTAATTTTTGCAGTATATTTGATACTTTGAGAAGTGGTTTTCCGATTAGTTTAAAACTGAGCAGATTACAGAGATGGGAACAGCTTTTGGTCTCAAGTGAGGTCAATTTAGTCAGAGGGTAAACACGATGCTTTATGTGGACATCTATCCTCCAACTTTTATTTCTATTTGACAGAATCCCAGCCTTAATCTCATTTTCATGTCTGCATGTCCTTCCCAGAGAACAGCTAATTTATGAAGACCACAATAAATCTATGTCACTGTTATAGCTTAAATTGCATTGAAAATAAATGCATTGGTTTTTAAACTCATAAGATTAATGGTTCTCAAATGAAGAAGAAGAAAAAAAAAAAAAACTGGACATGAGTAGAAGAAAGGGACCTGTTCCTGGATGTAATTTTGAAAATACTTTGCTTTTTCTTCTTCTTTGTTTTTTTTTTTTTTAACCAAAGAAAAAAATCCACTCCATCATTACAAATCTACCCCTGATTCTTCCTCTTGGACTTCAGTTCCTGGTGTCTTACTTGCCTCTTAGGACTTGTGCTCTTCCTTGATTCCTGGAAACACAGCTTGTGTCCCTTTTAGCCCAGTCCATATCAGTGAGGTGATGGGAGGAAACGTCAAAGAACATAACGCCTGTCTGAGCAATAAGCCCACACATGCCTGCTGCTGCCCTTTACTCATCTAACAGGACATGGATGCTCTGACTGACACAGATCATGCTCGTTAAATATGCAGTAAGTATGCCCAGTGTGCCAGTATGCGAGGATTTATGTCAATCATAAAAATCAAAGGCAAGGAAAGTGATTATTTTTCTCCATAGTTCCTCAACTTTGGGCTAAGAAGGAAGCTCGGGATGCAAAAACAATAAAAAAGAGAAAATATATTACCATAGAGACCAAAGTAAAAAGGCTCAAGATCCCATTGATTCTGCTCCTCCATCCATCTTTCGGTAAAATGCATTAGCTCATCTATCATTCCACTCAGGGCCCACAGTGACAGTACGCTATGAATAAATATTCGGTAATGTAATGTAAATGTAAATGTGATGGCTGTAGGTTTAGTATCAGCCCAGCAAGAAAAATCAGATTGTCCTCTGATTATCAGAGTCACTCCAACTTAATTCAAAGTCAAGAGGAACAAGAGGGTTATACACTCCCGACAAGGACCGGCCATCTTTGAAGAAACTGTGTGATGAAATCGGGGGACTAATCAGGAGAGGAAGAGGTGAGAGGTTAAATTGTGATACTTTAGAACAAGAAGGATTTGTGTTCCAAGAATGACATTGTTTCTTTAAGCACTGCATATTGCACACAAACAAATGTACTAGAGATAAGAGGCTTGTAGTGAAGGAGCTCCTTGCTCCCTGCTAACTTCAGAAATAGTGAGGAAAAAGTTTTCACAGTTACAAAAAAAACTCAAGAACCATTAATGACTGATAGTATTTCAGTCATAGCAAAGGGAATATATTGGGCCACATTACTTAAAACCATATAGACCCCAAGTGTATTACAATGGAGGAAAATATGTAAACTGGAAAATCTTTTCCAATTAAAAAAAAAGAAAGAAAATTAGTTAATGGTTTAATGGTTTTCATTTCAAATGTATTCACACTGGTACTTTATGATATAATAATATGGATTATATATAATCATAAGACATAATCTTTTAAGCATCTTATGGCATTAAGGTGTGAATTAGGTATGCGTCAAAACAAGAGTTTATAATGCAAGATCATCATGTACTGGAATGAGTACATGATGAGTTCATCCAGAGCAGCTCACAGCATGAGTAGGAGTTTAAGAATCTATCTATCTATATATCTATCTATATCTATCTATGAAAATCAGTAAAGTCAAATCAGTTACAAAGTGAAGCATTTTAATCAAACCTGATAAGCATTTAATTTAAACCTGAAAAACTTGCAGCTCCACGACACCAGACATGCCCCACTAGTTTTAGCCACCGAAGCACTGAAACTGCAATTTATGACCTGTAGAAACATCGCAATTACAGCTCAAGAGGGATAGGCAGAGATGACACTAAGTCATTCAATCGCTGCATTGATTCTTCCACAGCAAACCACTGCACACATGTCTTGGCCTTCCCCATCTTTCTTCATGACAAACACACGAGGAGCCACATCGCTTTGCTTCTTCAATCACCTTTTCAGAGAGTT
Source organism: Copadichromis virginalis (assembly GCF_057382275.1). Lineage (NCBI taxonomy): Eukaryota > Metazoa > Chordata > Actinopteri > Cichliformes > Cichlidae > Copadichromis > Copadichromis virginalis. The sequence continues at coordinate 30,186,554 of NC_140628.1, forward strand.
ATGTTCGCCAATGCAAGCACACAAGCGTGCTTACACAGCCCACCCGCAGACCCAATCCCGTTATTAACTGGAGCTCCTTGGTTCCTAACCTGCACAACACAGACTTCACCCCGAAGCTTCAGTTACTCCTCTGTCATCAACCCAAGGACGACCACTGAGTCAAGTCTTGCCCTTGTCTACAAAAACATGAAAACAGCTAGTCGCTCCTTCTGAGTTCAACAACAGAAGCTGGCTTTGAGGCTTTGTGTTGTAATTTCACACTGGTTTTTTTTTTTTTCCCCCCCAATAACACTACAATAATTAGTATATATACACTTTAGAGTTTTGACATCTCATACATATAAGTATTTTTGGTAAACATCTCATAAATATTCAAAGAGTTATGAGATCTAAATGATACACGTTCATTTAATTATTTCTGCTTATATAGGTTTGCATCCTATTCTGGTAGATATTGTGCTTTGGTTCAGCTCCTTAGATCATACACTGTCTAAAACAAGCAGCTTTAGCACCGTTTCCCCTACTTTTAAGCAAGCTTTTATCTGATTGGGTGCCCCCCAGGAACAGAAGGTTTAAACACCAGGTGGGCGGGGCTTCTGTGCTCACAACCAGTCTCAGTGTTTCTTGAGTCAACAATATTAAAGATGGCCCTTCAGATACAGAGACAAACAAAGAAGAAAAGTTAAGCAGATTTTACCTTAGTTTAGGTTCAGTTTAAATTAAGTCCCAAATTCCATTTCACATTCCACTGTTTTGTTTCCCACCTGGAAACGCCCCGTTGACATACTCTAGGTTGAGAAGTGGAGATGTCACATCCCCTGCCAATATGTTGAATGTCTTACGGGTGAAAGTACAAATTAAACCAGCAAATCTCAACAGCGCTGTTTAAGTAGAACAGAAAAAGAACAGAAAATGCATTAGCGTTGTTTGCAATTAGAGCTTTAGACATGCATGCAATAATAGCAAGTTAAGTACTGGTCAAACCACAGGGAGCAATTTAGTGTTAGAGTGATCAAACCACACATTTTGTTATGAAATGACATCCTGCTGAGCCACAAAAGGCCCAAAGAGCAGAATATATTAGAAAAGCTCATGCAAGCTGAGATGGGATGAATACAGTGCCTCCTCCATAAACCTGATAAGCATAATAATTACAAAAAAAACCCTCCCAGAGTAGATAAAACACGGGAAAATAAAGTGTGAATTCTGCACAGGTGCAGTTATCTACAGCAGCTGTGGCTTGTTATTTTCCACCTTTGCTGAGACAGCAAGGAAATGCTCCACAGGGGAATCCCCCCCCAATCGTCTCCTCAAGATAACACTTAGATTTTATTATGTATGACACTAGATCTTCATACTGCTAATCAACCATGGTTGCGGATAGCTCCACATTACAAGTCCACTCTCCTGCAGGTATGACTTCCCAGAAGGAAATCTCTTTTTTCCCCCTTTTTTCGTACGAAAGGATCTGAGGCAAAGGAACTGTGAAGCAAAAGGCAGCACTATTCTTTCAGAAGGGGCAGTGGTGAGATAAGACTTATCAGATCCACGAGGGAGATGAGGAGGCAGGGCGAAGGCGGAGGGATATGATCCTCCAAGTACCCCCATTGTTCATGTGAACAATACGGAGACTCGTTAAAGAAGAAATTCGTTGAAAGTCTGCACTTTGGAGCGCAGATACATAGAGTAATTATAATATGGAGAACCTTTGGAGGGATTAGTGAAGAACTTATTTATATGAAGTGTCTCCTTTGGAGAAAAGCATTTGGATAAGAGCTGTGACTGAAGGCAGAGTCATAAGTGAAGCATCTGTCAACTTTTGGAAATGATTTGAGCTTTTTTCCAAGGTGAAAATTGCTGCTTACTACTGGAGGGAGTCATAAAAGCTACTCAAATAATATCCTGCTTTTTCAGATCATTTTAAAGTGTACACATTTCACCACAGAACCAAGTAAACCAAAGAAAAGCGAGGCAGTGTGCCTCCATGCTGACAGAAGAGGTCGCTCTGTGGAAACAAAGTCACCTGGGAAATTTAGTCCGTGACTTTCTACCAAACCAGCTGTTGGGCACCTTCTGAGGGGGAAAGGGGAAAAAAGGCGAGATCGATGAGAGTTTGCCATCATCTTAACAAAGACATTTCATACGATACATTGTGAGAGCACCTTACGAGTGACAAGAAGACAACTGAGATCACATAAGGGTGGTTGGCTGCTTTATCAAGCAGGAAAGCGGTCAAACGTATGCCTCGCTGTGCCTCATGGGGGGCATTCAGCACTATCTATAGGAAGATTAATGCACAGCAAATATCATAAATCTTTCAATGGTGGACATTCAAGGCCATTCACTGTGGATTTCAAGGACTCCTGGGATGAAAACATTAGATTGGTTTGAATTCTTTGGCCCTAGGGTGTGTATGCATGGGCCAGCTGCAGAGAGCTGGAATTCACATGAAACACACTTGAGTTTTTTTATTTTCTGTACACACACTGTGACATGAGCATAAATAAAGAGAAAAAAAAAGAAAACGTGCACACACGCACCAGTACAGATACAAATTAAACCACCCACGGGCATCTCAAAAACACATGCCGGCATCTTAACACAAACCACCCACCCACTGTTCATATCTTTTTCCCCCAAAGACACACACACACACCACAGCAGGGAGTGCTCTAAAGAAACAATCTGAACCATCAGAAATCCATTTAGTGTGATAGGGTTACATCTGCAGAGGATGAGGTCAGCAGTCTCTTTTTGCTTATTAACGCTCATCAATCTGGAGAGCGTTCGTTCATCAAGGAGCCTTCCTGTTGGGTAATCAACCTTGCAAGCACGCAGCTCAAAGACAACGCAATACACGGGACTGCCCCCGTCGCTCCTTTGATCGATGGTGGTGAATCATTAGCGGCTGCTGAGATTAGTCTGGTCAAATGAAGACAACATGAGTCATCTCACTTTGGGACACTGGATCCAGTCCTCCAAGAACACCATCAGTCGCACGATCTGATTTGAAATTTTTAACTTAATTTAAAAAGAGCTTCGGGCATCCAACCAGCCACATTTGATAGCTGCATAAAAACATAATAACAGAGATAAATAGTGTTTATATTCAAAGCCAGGCCTTTCAATTACAAATAAAAAATTCTCACAAAACGTTTAATTTACCACATATAGCTATGTTTTTTTTTTTTTTTTTTTAATTCTCTCCTACTTGAAGCACATTTCTCTTCTCTTCACAGTGGATAACCATTTTTCCCCACCGTGTAATTCAAATTTGCACTGTTTATTCGTACATAATTCAACTTTAATCAAATAAGTAGACGATGGCAGACGCTTTCATCAAAACAAGCCATAATGGCACATTTCCTGAACCTCTGGAAATTTTCTGGTAAGAAATAACCTCATAGACTCCTTCATAACTGATAGTGCTTTACCTCGACTTTTCTGATGGACCCGTGCTCGTTTAGGGGTGTCACGAAATGAGGTTTTGTCAGATGCATCCAGTTAAGCACCAGGTGTCCTTGATGAACAGGACACAGTGATATTGGCCACACTGTTAACGGTCCCTCTTTACTATTTTTAACTAGCTGATATCTTATTTTCACTCTGTAAGGTTTAGGCACAAAAAAAGGGTAGAAAAACACACCTACTTCATGTTTTTTTTGTTTTTTTATTGCAGTTTTTAACTTCTCTTGCTGTTTCTGTTTTTATACACACCAACTGTTATATATACACACACAGAAAAAAAAAGTGTGGGTGTTTCCGTCTCACTGGCATTGGCTTGCACTGGCAATGAATAATGCTCCCCATACCGCTGTAAAGTGTCACCTAAATTATGTTTTCCACTGAAACGATGTGGGTTGTGGGTTGCTTTCAGTAACAATCCTAGATTTTTAGTCCAAGAGAATAAATCTCTGTTACTGTTTGCCATTGCTGTTATTTCGAAAAGTGTGTAAAAAAGCTTGTCTGGGTGGTGACTGTTTATATTTTAAAATGTGCATGTATTAGAGTAAACGCAGAAATTGCATGGACAATGACTACGTTAAACCCAGTTTTCCTTTCATTTTATTCTGTTATTTTTATTTATAATGTTTCTGTAAATAAATGCTCATAAAAAAAACAAACCAGTCGAAACTGAGGATACTGCCACCTACTGGGCTGGTGTGGACACCCCCCCTGCTCTCCTGTGAGTTTCCTGCATCGCAACATCACACGTCAGTGTGACTGAAATCTGCGCGGATGGAAAGCGGATTGCCACCCACAGACTTCTTTATTCCCTCCATTAAGTCTGGATAATCCCAGATGCTTAGCTCACTGCCATTGCCTCTCCTTTGGCCCCTCCGAAATCTTCCCCTGCAAATTAATCAGTTCATAATCTCCACCCTCCATCTAAATACTTCATCGAGGCAGAGACAAGCTACCAGAGTCACATTTGGTGCAAGGACACGATCCCAGTCCAGATGATGTTTGTTTGTTCAGACAAAGCAGACACTCTCAGACATGAGCACAACATCCCAGAGCGCATATATTCTGTATAATGCATTAGGCACTAGACAGTCATTTTGGGTAACGGGGTTTGTCACATTATGACATTTGGAGTGCATTAACAGTCTCCTGAGGGTGCTCAGGATCCGATAATGAAAAAAATGAGAGGATGAGAAAAAAAAAAAATACAGATAACAGAAAATGTTAGGGCTATATGAGAGGTACTCGCCAAGAAAACGAAACAGTCACTTGAAAAAAGCCTTAAGCTGCACAGAAATGTAACCTCTAAATAAACTGTAAACACAGTTAATTGGTTAAAGTCAGTCACTGCAGAGCAAGAAAAGGAAAGCACGGCTATTATAAAGCGTACAGCACTAGACTATAAAATTGGGAAGCAACGTTTAGTATGCTTAATAAATAAACAAAAGCAGACCTGCTGCAAACATATTATCCAGATGCTCGCCTACAGTGAAATGTCTTTAGTCGCCTTTAAAACGAGTCCAGAGATTGTGCAAATGAGCTGCTGTTTAGAGACCAAATCACACTGAAACACAGCTGCTTAGCACACGTGTGTTATTGTATTACCGGACTGTGTCATGGCACGACCCTTAAGACAGCTGCAAATAGCAATGGCTTGGAACATCACCGGACAGGCAGACAAAAACATAGCAAACATTTTGAAATATTTATGAAGTTGCGATGGAGTACGATGGAAAAGTACGCGTTTTAAATCGGAGCAAGGGAGTGGTTAAAGAAAGGAGGAGGAGGAAGGAGATAAATATGGCAAAGGAAAGTTAACAGGACCGCAGGGTCACCTGGAAAAAATGTAAACGCTAGAGGGCGGTTTACGATATTGTTTGCTTTAGACAAACCTTATAAAATGTCACGTGAGGAGTGATGCAGAGTGGAAAGAGGAAAACATCAAACAACATCACTGCAGCGGGAGCGAGCTGGCGCAAAGGGCCGCCAGAGGATTTGAAATATGGACTGTTGTGAATGAGGGCAGTGTGACAGCCTCGTACGTGCACACGCGTGCGCACACACAGATAGACAGACCAGATGGGCCATGAGGGATTAAAGTGAAGTTATTTGTCCTTACTGAGATGTAGATCTCGCCCTCTTAAACTCAGAGCAAATGCTGGGTTCTGCTAGAGTTTAATGTTCTGGGTTTTTCTTTTTTCCATTTTTGTTCTTACAGCGGCAACTCCAAAAATATCACGCCACAATAAGGCTCTAAAAACTACTGCAGCAAAGCTCATACCATTCAAGAGACACTGAGTCACATTTTTGTTTTGGTTTCAACCCCTTCCTGACCCAGACGCCACGCCAAAGACAGAAAAATGAATTTTCTTCCTGTTTTTGTACGTGTGCATTGTTAACACAAGAGACAATTTAAGTGCGGCTCTCCAGCAGGAGATTATGTGGGATAATATATGTATTTTTCGAGCCACGGTGAGATCACATCTAATATATAACTGCCATTACGGCTGTCTTTGACACTGTTATTTGCAGGCTGGAATCCTGCAGAATAACACAGATAAGACTGATAAATGGAGAGGGAAAAGTGAGCGGAGAAGAAGGAGAAGAAGGAGAAGACGAAGGAGAAGAAGATCAAAAAGGAGAAGAAAAAAAAAATCACATTACCTGTTGAAAAGGGAACGCAGAGGGAGCGATCACGGCAGCAGCAAATTGGGAAAAAGAAAAAAGAAAGAAAAAAAACACAGGTTAGCATTTTTATTCACACTCAAAAACCCAAGTGCCACTTGAAAACTGCAATTTTCCATTTCTGCAGAGCTGCATTACTGAGCTAGTGAATGGCTCAAACGCCATAATATCATGGGTCAAATTCATACCACAGATTTGCTGTTGCAGATGATCAGCACATCACTGATCATTTCACCCGAGATGTTTTCGTTTGACACTGGCTGCAATGAAAGCTACGATGTGGTGAAATCACGCCAACGTGGATTCAGACGAGTCCTCTCTTTTTTAAGGCAGACATATAAAAACAACATATCCCCTCCTCTTCAGTTTAGGGAGTTTTTATACTTGATGAGCTTTATTATTCTAGAAATTAAATAATAAATGCAGCTAAAAGATTCCTTGACTGCACCTTTGATAAGCAGCATTTCCATAAACTTTTAATCAGCTACAAAAATCATCATTTACATAATTAGGAAACAAATTACTGTCCTGTCTCCCTATACGCTTTCTTTCCCCCCCTCCCCAACCAGTCTTGGAAGATGGCCGTCCCTCCCTGAGCCTGGGTCTGCCAGAGGACTCTTCCTCTATAAAGGGAGTTTTCCCTTTTCACTGTCACAAAGTTCTCACTCATAGGGTGGGACACATGACTGATGGAGCTTTGTCCAGAAAAACCCTATCATGGTCGTTACCTTCGATTATAAAAACACCTCGATGTGACGGATGATGTCAATTGGCATTACATGAATAAAACTGAACTAAATAAAATAGCTTTCTGTTTTAGTCATCATCTTTGGCTTTCCTTTTACTCTCCAGCTTTATCAAAACATACACAGAGACACAGTCTCCTTCGCCTTTGGCACTGTCCTCATTTGACCCATATTAAAGCTGTTTGTGTTCAAGGAAAACACAGTCCAGAGAAGCGTCAAGTAAATATGTGGGCCAAACTGGGTTGTTTGTAAAGTCAACATAGTCCAAAATCACAAGCAAATAACCAAAGAGCCGTGCGGCGGGATGCATTTTCTGTTTTTCCTGCTCTAAAAGGCTCCATTGAGTCCCACAGAGTGCACTAATGGTCACTTACTTAGAGATGCAACGCGTCAAATATATTTTCCCTGCTGCACAAAAACAAGTAGGCGTAATTGCATATAAGCAGCATCTGAACATTAACAAGACATATGAATGTGTACACAGGCAGCCAGTAAAAAACACACACACAGCACGTATGTGTATAAAAAAACCCGAATTAAATCAAGCTTAGCACCCGGTCTCTGGCACACGCTAGATGTTTGTTTCAGGGCCCGAAGACGGACCTGATGAGACGCGATCATGGATGAGCGCCCTTATCCCACATACTCGGCTGTTCTCCCTTGTTAGTGAAAATGTCACGGCGCTCGTACCTCTGCAGAGGGCTGAACTTCCATTTCTGCATCACAAAGCCGCTGCCTCCACAGGCCACATGAGCCCCCGTAAGACTAAAACTATTACTAGCCTACAACTGTGTCCTCACAAACTCTCCCTCTCTCTTTCATTCTGTCCATCTGAGACCGATTTGGCGGGAGGTAAACAATGTGGGATTTTTAGATTTCAGAATCTCAGAAGCAGATGTGGACAAACTGCCAACATTTGGAGTGTAAAGAGGGAGCGGAAGACGGAAAGCGAATAGCCACAGAGGTATGGGGATAATTGGGAATGCAGGAAATAACCAAATGCTCTGACATCACTGTCTAATCCTGCTGCGGTTTGCCCGCTATGTCTGAGTGCAATATTGTAAAAGAACAAAACAACAGCCAAAACTTCAAAAAGAGGAAGCACTTTGCTAAAGATTCCCAGAACAATTGCCCACAATGTGTCTGCACTGCAATTTAAATCCATTTCAATGCCATGCATTTCATCAGGGACCTATGAGGTTGAACACAAGCGGCCAAATGACTCATTTTAAAGTTGTTTTTTTTAATATTAGCAATATTTTAATGAAATGTTAAATGAAATGTGTGCTGGCTCTTTGCATACATTATCCAGCAGGGATAGAAGATTTTACCCATCACTGCTTTACATCCCTTTTGTGATGTCCACAAGCATTATTTTCAGAAGCACTTGCGAAGGGAACGCGTGAAGAGAGGGAAGATCCCAATGAGTTCACGCAATAACAAGCATGTTATTTTTAAATTCCTCGAAACATGGATATGAAAAGCCTCTATTGCTACGAGGAGCGGGGGTGGAGGTGGGAGAGTTTACAGACAATAAATGAGCTCTTTTTGAATTGGCCTAATCTCATTTGGCCTACTAATACGCTGCGTGTGCACCGACGCACCAGCCTTTAAAACCAACTCAAAAGATACAGAAATTGAGTCTCTACAGCACAGATAACAGCACTGGCCGATTCAGCTGAATTAAGCGCCCTTTTCCTCCCTTGCTCGTACCCTTGCCCCCCGGCCTCATCTTGCCTTAAAGGAACTTGCAAACCTGTTGACACACACACGTTCATGTAATTGTAGGGAGGCTGGTGAAGCTGCTTGTGTAACACGCTTCACGACTGTCACAAATATTTCATCATCTCATAGGCCGTAACGCTCTGCTACAGCACTTACCATTTTTTGGTGAATGCTTAATGTTGGATGCGCTATAAAAGATTCAGATAAACGCCAGTCGGCGAGTGCAGATGCGATTGACACGAGGGGCCTGGCAGCTTGTGCGGTTTCTTACTGATGCATAAACCAGAATCAGGAAGGCTGTCCAAATGTGTCTGACAATATCAAGGATTTCTTCACAGCAGGGAGGGTGTGGAAGATTATGATAGGTCTGTCATCAGAGATCTGGCAAATTCCAGCAAACACTTTTTATAAAAATAACTCCAAGATGCGACAATTGCTGCTACCAAGCACCATATTCATGTTCAGAGGACTATTTATCAGGATGCCTAAAGTGATTTATATCTTTTCAATAAACAACAATCAAGAAAGGCACTAAGACACCTGAAGCTGAAACCGTGTGGCTGTTGTTTTCCTGAAAGCACAAAAATGTGCACTTTTGCAAACAGCAAAACTAAATTTTTTTAAGAAGAGTTTGATGATTAAGATGAAGCGGATTTGGAGTGTTATGACAAAACAAACATTTACTTGAGCTCTGTTGTGTGGCCTAACGCTCACAGTAACATTTAAGGCATTTTTGGATGGATAGACAGCCCAATCTACTACTCAGATTTTGACCACACTGAATAATATAGATCATTCCTCTGCAGCTTACCTCTGTGGCAGCACATAACATACATAATATAACTGAGTTCGATAACAACGTGATTACGCTGTTCATTTTAACCAGCCTGTTCTGATGTTATCTGGTAATCTTTCATTTTAAGTTAATATATACAGATTCTAAGGAGAAATATGGATGATATGTAAGAGTGTTTGCTTTAAAACTAATCATTTCACGTTAACATTCACCCAAACTGAGTAAATTTACATTTTTTACCCGCTTTTAAAAAGGAAAGAAAAAGAAGAAGCTAGCGCAGCCTTCTAAATTCTGCCACTGCATTTCTCACAAAAATGAGCTGAGCATCAAGCGGAAAAATATGAAACACACCAGTGGAAACCCATTCTGCACTGGATGGTACAGAGGAGATTGCTTCACACTCCATTTCTTTTGTGCTGCATGTATGCGCGTGCCTGTATGTCAAAGCTTCTTTCATATATGTAAGCGGTGAGCTGTTTGCCAGACTCTTAGTAGGAGGGTTACTCTAGACTCAAATTCCAGTCACGTGTATGTGAAAACTCACAGGGTAATTTTACTGTATGACTGTTTGCAGAAACCTATTATTCATACTGCATGTTTAGAATTTCCTCCCACTTTGCATTCAGCTAAAAAGTTGATCAAGTGCCCAAAATGGCACAAAGAACATACCGGTGTATTTAAGCATTTCCTGCTTATTCAACTTTAAGTGTGAGTCGATGGTTTAAAATTAAAACGTCAATAAGATAAGGAAGATTAAAAAAAAAAGTTGCACCTAATCCCAACAAGTGCACACGGTTGCACTAAGCCCATTTACAACCCCAATAACCTAATGAAAGCTGGCTAAATCATGAGTTAGCAAGCACCTTTGTATAAGGGGCTCTAATTGATCCAATTAGGCTATTAAGAGTTTGTGTGAGATGAGAAAACAAAAGCTGAGGCAGTTTCACTCGCAGCCATCAATAACCTTTATAAAGGGGACACAATAGAATTGAGACAAATGCGTAGTCAATGCCTGATATTAGGCTGCTGACCTTAGCTAGCACGCAAGTATTTAAACAAAGTGAGTGAAGTTTTTTGCAAAACTTGGCTGAAAAAAAAAAAAAAAAAAAAAAAAAAAAAGGCAACAGTAATGTAAGCAAATCCGAGGGGAAAAAAAACTAATTCTCTCTCTTTATAAAAAGCTGATATGAAAAATAGAAAAAGGTGGCACAATTCATAAAAAGGACCAGTTGAAAAACAATACAGCTTCATCCCTGCATGACTTCCAATAACTAAAAGATATTCTGTCGGCATTGTTTTGTAGCAGAGCGGGGTAAGACTGCCAGACGTGCACAAACCGAACTCTGAAACCAATATTCAGCCATTAAAATTTCAAATTGTTACCATAAAAATCCTCATTTTAATTGATGACAGCAAAACAACAGGCAGTGGCTGAAAATATACAGACTTTCACGCATAACTTAGTAATACTGAAATTGCCAAGGGGACCATTAAAGTTTAATCTCGTCTCGTCTCATTTCCATGTGAAATTTCAGACATTTTGTATAAAGTCAGATATGAAAAACAAGCCAATGGGATGAGTGATTTGTTTCTAGTTTATTTTCCAAAACTGCTCAAGTCTGTTCATCAACCTCCACAGCTCAGACTAATCCAGCTGATGCGGGCCAGATTTTTATGCTAGTTCTCCCTCCTCTCTAACCTCGCCATCCCATCCTCCTGCGGCAATAAAATATCCGCCCGCACAGACAAGTAGAAAGAGTTATCGATAGGCGGGTCAATTCATCCACCTCAGCTTACTCCATCCAAACGCAGGGAACCAACCATGTCAGCCCTTTGCAGATGGAGCAAGAGCCCATAAAGTCAATACCAAATCCATCAGCTAAATAGACTGCCAGAGCCGTGATTGTTTATGGGATCGGGCGGAGACCGTGCACAAGCAAAAGTGTGTGTTTGGTCTACTTGGTTTAGCTGAAGAAGACTGAAGTTGTGTAGTGTTCTCCTGGTCAATACACGGTGCAAGGGCAATAATAATCATGCTTCAGATGTACTGCCTCACAGCTTCATGGTTCATCGCATGGGCTCGGAGGCAGCAAAGGTTAAACAGGTAAAGACTTCTACAGTATGCTCAGCTGACTATAAAAGCCAACGTACTTGCATTAGCACAAACATTTCATTCACAACTGCACAAAAATAAGAACTCCCCACATAGCAGCTTTGCATTCACGCTACAGCAGGGTAGTCATAATCATTTTAGCACGCAACCTCAGTGACTCTTCCTCGCACCTCTCTCCTCCTCTAGCTGCTCCACATCCCAGTCAAATCTGACACCTCCAACCTACATCGTCTCTGGCTGACAGGCCAGCTCTCAAGAGAGGAGACCCTGAGGAGGAAATGGCAGCCATGTGACAGAGTGAGTGGCAGAGTGGAAAGCTATATCTATCCTCTGCCAGGAGGGTGCTTTAAAAGCAGACACTTCCCACATTTAAAAAGTATGCAGCTGTTTTCCAGCGTGATCGACAGAAAGAAAAAGAGCGAGATTACAATTTGTTTTCGTGTCCTTTATTTTTGCGTCTCCTAAGCAACGATGTTTGGGTCACTCGCTACACACAGATTTGTTCAGATGATGCAGGGAGAGAAGAAAGTATCCTTGGAGCATGTTAAGATTCAGTGTCTCGTTCAGGGAAAGCTCAGCAGAAACTGTAAACGTCGCTGATGTAATCAGTGAATGACTTCAAGTTACCACCCATTTTTTTCACCTCAGATGACTTCTCTTGTACTTGTGCTTTTAACCATCACAGCGAGCTCATTCTTTATGGAAATACAGGAGTTACTATCTCACGCAGACAACAAATCAGTGTAAATTACATAATAATCCAGTAGATCTGACAGAGCCACTGATCAACTGGTTGGAAAGTTTTACTCCGACCAGATTCAGTCCAACAGTAACCAGGCCCCATATTTACCTAAACTGCGAAATGGAACAGGTTACTTTCCTGGATTTGACTTGGTCAGGTCATATTTTAGAACAAAACCTTGTTTATTCAGCTCTATTTTGCCATTTTTAAAGTTATTGCATTAAGATGGCAGAACAAACTTGTTTCTTCTTATATCCATTTTAAAAGTAAAGGCCCTCTGAGGTTCAAGTGGAAACAAACCAATTTCTTAAGCAGGATTTTATTATGAAATACCTGCAGCAATGTGTTGTGAATAATAATAATAATAATAATAATAATAATAATAATAATAATAATAATGGATTGCATTTATATAGCGCTTTTTGAGACCCTCAAAGCGCTTTACAATTCCACTAATCATTCACTCTCACATTCACACACTGGTGGAGGCAGCTACAGTTGTAGCCACAGCTGCCCTGGGGAGACTGACAGAAGCGAGGCTGCCATATCGCGCCATCGGCCCCTCTGGCCATCACCAGTAGGCGGTAGGTGAAGTGTCTTGCCCAAGAACACAACAACCGAGACTGTCCGGTCTCGAACCGGCAACCTTCCGGTTACAAGACGAACTGCCACGATCGGACAGATTTTCTCAGTCACATACCCTGCAAGTAAAACTATAAATATAAGTAGCTTATTGAAATACATTGTAATATTTATAGCCCAGCAATAATCTGGCTACAAGTAGCCTAATAGCTGTACTTCAGCTGTCAGCCACAAAAATGCACTTAACCTTTGTTAGATTTGACATATTATTTAGTGCGCATTTAAATATTATTCACTGTTTAACTTCAGTTGAGATGAAGGCCTACAATACTCACAAGAGTAACCCTTCAAGTCCTTCAAGGTTTAAAATGTGCATGCGTAATTACAATTGCATTATTGGATATGTATTTCTACGCATAAAAACATTGTAAAGACAATCGTCACCAACCACTGTCGCTGTGACACACTGGTGACTAGATGGGATAGGCTCTGCAGTCACTGCTGGTGATAAAGATCAGTCTATATAGATAATTTAACATGTTAATTTAAAAAGTAACACAATGTATTACTGAAATATATAACTGAAAATGCATAAGATTAGGTGAAAATGTCTGGCTAACAAAGGGAGGCAAAAGAAGAAAAACATGGCCTTAAATGCCCATATTGTTCTGGCTATAATGACTAATGCTGGTTAAACTTCATAGTCAATGGCAGGATGTTAGCATAGAAGACATGTAGTCACTCTGCACTATTTAAACACCATTATGTCTTAACTGTCCCAAGCAATGATCCAAAAATCATTCTATACTTCAATCGCGAGCACACGCGCAACTGTTTCTATCCTGCGCATATGTTCTCTCTATACACAAACAATCTGCCACCACACTCACAAAATTACCCCCGACCATGACCCCCATTATGGCATTAATGCTGCTGGATGAGAGGGAGGTCCGCTGGCCCACTGAAGCTAATGGGTGAACAGCAACAGAGAGCGGCAGAGACTTGGCGCAGCGGGGCAGAGCACTGCCCCAGGGTCAGGCTGAGGCTGGTCAGATGTGCGGCAGGACTCCCACTGTCATCTCTGACTCATCAGCGAGAGTCATATGACCAGCCTCAACATGCCGGTCTCACATACCACAGCGAGCAGATGACTAGCTGTCCTGACAGGCACAGATTATGGTATGTCTCATTTTATCCTTGGCAGAATGGTACGCTTCATCATATGCTGATATCAAAAGGCTTTTCATTTGGCTCTTCCCCCCCACCTTTTTCTTAAACTCATTTTCACTGCTAAAAGTCTGCACTAGAAGGATGAGGTTACAAAAAGATAAAATAAGATTAAAAAAAAATAAAAAAGATTAAGTCTAGATCCTTTTTTCCTTATAGTAGCTTCCAACCATTTACCAAGATATATACTATTTCACTAAATACTCAGAGTGCATGCTGGGAAAGCGGAATGAGTTCTTGAATTTAACAACTCAGGACCCAGTTTAGCAGCAAGAAACTCCATCAGGTGGACCAAAGGAATTTTGATCCATTCCTCCTGGCAAAACTATCATTTCATCATATTTTCGGGGTGCTCTACTGAACAGCTTTCTTCAGGTGATGCTGCTGCATCCCAGTAAGATTACAGTCAAGACTTTAACCTTGAACCCTTTTTCCTTTCATGATAGCAAGCCTCAAACATGTCAGTCCGTCAGCTTTGCACATCCCGGTAATGCATCTTCTAATGTCTTCTGAAAGCTATGTTTTAGTTGTGGTTTATACACCAATCATTCTTAAGAAACACTGACACGGTCAGTAACCAGACTTCTTAAGCAATTACGTATATAATAATAATAAACTACATGTCACAATTCTGACCTCGTCTCCTTAATCTTCTGGAAATTGCTAACACCAAAGTTTTCTTTTACCTACTAGTCTGCTATGAAATGTTTTTTAAAAAATTTTTTTTAAAAGGACATCGGAAGTGCTTTTTTGCTATGCAAAATATAGCTCTTGGAGTGGCCTAGTCAAAGTTCTGACTTTAATCCAATTGAGATGCTTTGGCATGATCTTAAAGCACACTCTCCTCCAAAGTGCTGAGGAAGACTCTTAAAAGATTCATCAGGAAGGGGGCAAATATTGTTTTTGTAGGTGCAAAATCCTGGTGATTCAAAGGGGTTCAGAAGCCATAACTAATGAGCACAGTATACCGCATGTATCCCATCATAAAGGAACAAAACTCAGTGACAGTCCCAAATAAAATGAGGCTATTGTTGGCTTAATGTAGCTTCTTTATTACAGAGCGGTGCTTTCTTTTTGTCAGAGGAGAACATTGTTCCTGCACCTCCATCAGTGCCAGTTTAACATTTTTAGTATCGTGTCATACCGCAGTTTTATTCTCTTAACTGTAATGAATCAGCACATATGTTTCAAATCTAGAAAGCAAGAGCTTCTATCTCAGACACACATGTTTATCAGTATTAAAGTAATTATGACTTTCCAATTGATGTTGAATCCAACAAAGTTTGACATCAACATTTATATAATTATCAGGAAGCTTTACAAGGGCTGCACTACGCATACCTCACTGTGGTTTCATATTTGCCATAGAAATTTCTACAGTGGTATCTTCTCATCTTACTCATCTAAGTGCACTTCTGTGGATGCTAAACTGCTCCATTAAGATATTACTAGTGGGATAGATTTTATCAGTTTTACTCATGGCAATCTATGGAAGACAACAGAGACTGTCATTAGTCATTAGTTGTTAGTCTACATGCTGAAATTTGATGTGCTTTCCCCCTTTCTACAGAAGACAGGCGCACACACACCCCCCCCCCCCCCCCCCCTCGGGGGATCAGAGGAAAAGGAGATGGATGGAAGCGAAAAGCAGAGTCACGGGGCAGAACACACAGAGCGTTACAGATGGACTGAAATACTGATGCAGAGCCAGGCACAGGGAGAAAAACAAGCACACATAACTCTGCATTCTACGTCAGACAGATACATGCATCATGAGGACACATCATGATTCTCTACTCTACTAATTTCTGTTTATATATCTGACAAATGCTCTGATAAAGAGAATAAATATGGATTGTTGTGGCTCATTGAAGGCACTGTGCGTGACTACTGAGGTCGAGGGGCACAGCGTCAGACTGAGACCTCTTGAAACTCAAGGAAACAGCTGTCGCTGCCTACGTCTTACTATGCTGCTAGTACTGTAGAAATTTTTTAAAGTTTCAATATTTTCCATCCCAAGGCAATAAAACCTGGTGGAAGCCTTGATATAAAACAGCAGTTCTCAAAGCTCTTTTGGCATCCTGCACTCAAGACCACAAACTCAGGACCCCATAGCCTCACAATTTAGTAAATGTCTAACAATAATAAAAAAAGGGATCCATGCTGAATTTTACCTAAATAACTTCATTGGTGCGTTCCATTTCCTACAGGAGCATACTTGTGTGTGCCTCGTCTGCAGCAGCTTGATGAACAAGCAGTGGGGCTTGGCCCACTCTTTGAGAGCCACTGGTATAGGACAACATACCTACTTGTAATATTGCATCTGTTAGAAGTAAGCACAGCCTTCTAGCTAAAAACCTGCATGATACAAAGTATATACTGATTGTAGAAGGATCCTTAGAGTTTAAGATAGTGGAAATGCTTCGGTTTGTTTAGAAGTGTGTGCCAAAGCTCTAGAGACTTTTCTGTTGACCTTATCTCGCCTCTAAAATATCTGATCCAGACAAAATCCCAGTCAAAACAAGGTTGCAGTGTTCAACAAGAGAGGAAATTAGGTTGGAGCTACATTGTGTGGCAAATTAATGATTTGTTTACAAGGCTTGGGAAATGGTTGTTTTATGCAAAGTCTCACATCAGGGATTCCACACAGTTTGCCTTGTATCTAGCATCATGACGCAAGCTGTGATTAGCTTTAAAAGGGCCTGCGCCCAGTTTGCCTGTCCTCAGCTAATAGGTTGCTACGGCAGGCTAATAGGGTTTTCTGTGCGGCCTCAGATTTTCCTACAGGAAACAAATTTGTATCTCTATGCCAGCGATTTGAATTTCAGTGGATGAGACAGACCATTACTTTCAAGGAAAGAAATCCCAGTTAGCAATTGTTTGTCATTCATCCACAAAACATGAGATTTTAACTGAAGTGTCACTGAAGTAAATGGTAGGTTTTTGTCACCTCCCACATAAGCCAATGAGCCATATGCTATTTGGTCAATCTGTCCAGGTCCGTGGCGCTGGGATGCGAAGGAAAGACAGCAGGTGGGTAATGTGTGTGAGCTGTAGCCACTACAAATTGATAGCCAACCCTTCTGTGTTATCACAAGCATATGGCGAATATAAAAAGATGATTAAAGCAGTGCTGTGGTCACCAGAGTGTAGCTCCACTTTTAGTTTGTTTACAGAGCAGTCAGTGGATACTTCATCTTATAGACTGGCCTTTATCCTCCACATTATGTTACCTCCTTTGTTATTCTTCTGCTCTACCAATCACCTTGTTTTTCTGTCTCCTATCACTGATATTGCATCTATCACTTAGACCAGCTTTATACTGATGCGCTGCTCGTGCCGACAGGTCTTCAGCGTCTAATTGCCACACAATTCTGTCTTCGCTTTAACAGATTAAAGGTTCAGACATGTAGTGGCCATACAAATCAGTTCACTGCAAAACTTCATCGGAAAAAGCAGGAAGCAAGAAAGAACAGAGGATCATACCTTGGAAATTTACACAAGTAGGTCAAATGAAAGGCAAATGTTCCAAGGGAATTGCATATCAATGCAAATATGCAAATCTACTTTCCTCCCTGAGCATTTTTGTTTTAAATATTCACAAAGGAAGAGAAATGATCCAGCAATAAACTATAAGAGAACCCCCGCAAAGGTTCTTGTTAAATTAAGCAGACCAGAGACAAAGGTTGTGGCAAAGTTATGGCTCAGACAAATGAACAGTGACCTTACACAGCTCAGCTGCAGAACTACTCTGTCAAGTAATGACATAAATTAGATGTGGTAGATAATGTGCAATTAAAATTGATTATGCCTCATTTCAGTGAGCAGGAGTACACGAACTGACGGCATAAATGAACAGAGTAGATGACTTGGTTTCCACAACTAAACTGTGTTTAATCAGTTGTTGACATTCATGCTCTTCCACAGTTTTCTTCTGACATGCACATTTAGTTTCAGAAGAGAGCGCGAAGAAGGAGAATCGGCTTTTTAAAAAGCAGGCATCGGAGACGGAAGATGGCTAAAATGTCAAAGCCTGGGGCTGTTCTCACAGAAAGAAAGGAATATTACTGCACACCTCTAGTACCAGCCTCAACCTGTGGTAATCTTTTAGAACATTTTTTCCCCTATTTTCTCTGCTCCTGTGTTGCTCAATTTTTGACAAGCACAGTGCATTATCACCAGAAAGAAACAGCACAGAGGGGAAAATAACACAACAACTCCAGACAGGCTTTTGCAAAACACAGAACAAGGCTTGGCCCTCAAGGAAAAGAAAATCACCCAACAGTATGTGGGCTGTTATGAGCGCCTCTTCAAGACAAGATTTAAACAGGTCCTCTCAAACCATTCCACTCACTAAACACAGAGACCCACATTCATTTTTTTAATGGAAAACCCCTGAGCCAAAGTCAAAGGAAAAACAATAGTCGTGGGTGATCGGGGGGGAAACAGCCTCCAGCTCGGCTCAGACTGGCTGCACAGTCTCCACCTACATCTGGGCCAAATTACACAGTATGGCCTGCCGACCACTGTCTGTATGACTAATGACCGTGACAGGGCAAACCTCCAACCAACACAGCCTCATACCTTCACTTGCAATAGGAAAAAAAAGTGCCCATTTTTCTGTAATCACTACCTGTGACACATACTTAAAAGCAGCTACTATATTACATGTGGTCAGTTTTGAAACCAAACATCTATTTTTATGTTTTCTGTTGCCCCCCTTCCCTCTTTCATCTTCAAATGATGTCATTGCAAAATTAAAGAGGCTACTTTCAAGCAGCATAGTGAGGAAATTATAACAAAGATCACGCACAAATGCATCAAATCCCAGTAACGCCAAGTCTTTTCTTCTTAGACAGAGTTTTCTTTTCCTGCTCAATCATGTTAAACTTTGTTTAACCAACTGAAGCCGCTCAAACAGAAATGAAAGGGGGTGCGCTGAGGACAAGCCAACAACAGACATAGCCAAGCTCGGGACAGCTTCCTCAGTGGTGCTCTTATCTCTCTCTAGCCCGAGGCTCCCCTTGGGATCTGGACTGGGAGGAAAAGACAAGCTGCTCGCTAGGAATCGGCACCGTCAACTCAAAAGTCACTTTCGCCATGCTGCCTGCCAGCTCACGTATGAGAAAAAAAACAAAAAACAAAAAACCTAGATTGACAATTACAGAATGAATGGAGCGATGGACCGTTTGAGTATAATTGCATGTGGTTGAGTACATCTGTGTCGCATTTACAGCGAGCTTATCTGCTTCATGGCCGCCTCTGCCAGCAAATCCATTTTAATTTCATATATTAGATAAAACATTAAAAAAAATCCCCAAAAAGGTCAAAAGTGCAGCAATCAATCACATTGGCCATTTGTTCCATTTCACCACACCTGTACAGACCGCACAGATAGCCGATCTGGATTGCCAATAATGTCAATAACGGAGCATGAAGTGTGACAGTTATCTTATCAGGCAACACAGTGATTACAGTTCAGGTAATGAGGGAGAGGTCTCCCTCATTTGTCATGCTTTGTGTGCGTAACTGTGGCCAACAAAGACTGATAGAGTAGTCTCAGCCACACAACACCACTCAAGCTGGAGGCTGTTGTTCTAATTGAAGTAATGGAATGATAAAGGATGGGCAGCGTGTGTGGGAATATGTGGGGGTGGAAGAAAGTACTACATGCAATCATGTATGAGCATATGAGCATTAGCCTGATCCAAGGACAGGATTTTATAGCCAGTAAATAATAGCTTGAGGTAATAATCCACAATCTTTCACAAAAACAACAGCTTGTTTTGCTTCTCTCTAAGAGGAAATAATCCAGTTTGTCAAGTGCGTGATTATATTTAGAACCGTCACGCTAAAAAGAAAAAAATAAATAAATAAATTGGTGCAGGCCAGGATTTTCTGGGAATTTAAACAGATTATGGCTACAACAATCAAATCATTTCATTATCGTTTAGTCGACCAATTATTTTCGGTGAAACACAGTAAATCTGCAAACTGTAATTTCCCAAAACTATCCAAACAATCTGTTTTGTCCAACCAACAGTGTAAAAGGCAAAGAAGTCTCCTTTCCTGTCACAGGCAAAGAAAACAAGATTTAATCTGTTAGTTTTTGAAAGGAATTAATTGATTATCATTTTGTAGACTTGATGCCTTCAAAGCATTAGCAGAAGATCCCAGTCTCTTAGCACTCTCCAGCATTTGTTTATCCACATGAGAGCCAAGCCAACACTGGCCTTACATATACGTCAGGTAAAGTACTGTGAGCAGTGAGGGATCCTCGTGCCATCACATTGCCATTGTTAAGTACATGTTGACAGGGCTGATTAACTTACTGCTAATGTTTCCAAAAGTTGTGAAAGTCTGTGATCTGCCTCCTAAACTAAAAGTAAGTAAATAAAAAGGTTACGTTTATGCAATTCTCATCACTGAAGATTAAGTTGGAAAAGTGATGGCTAAAAAGCCTGGCTAGACTCAAGAAAAAGTTGCATTTTGACCTTTTTAATAACATTTAAAAAGTAGCTTTAAAAAGTAATGTACACTACATATAAACTGAAATTACAAAACAGAATAAAATGTCTTGGTTTTACTGGAAATGGCATTTTGACAAAAGAATACATAGCTAAAAAAAAGGAAACTGATATTCAACAGAATATTCAAACTGCAGGGTAGATTCAACAATGTATTTTGAGGGCAGTCCTGATCCACTGCAAGTTTTTGCTTGTTTGTTTTTCAGTTCAAAGCTCAATACAAAAAGAGTGACCTTCAAAATTCAAACACTTGTGGCAAAGTGATCAATCGGCTGCGCTCTACAACAACGAGCCAGAACATTAAATATATGTACATAAGCAATGAGAGAATTAGCATTGCAATGTTTTGTTGCATTCAGCATGTCAGTGTCTAAATTATCATGCATGTGGCAATTTATTATGGCTAATGAGTACATGAGATACCTTCTGTGGTTTGTCTGTGCTTGTCATTGTAACTCTGTACATGCTCCTGATAGATTTCATAGCTAAGGAAAAATTTTAAAAAGTCAGAAGGACCCCTGTGAGGACTCGAGGTTATATGACAGGACCTTTATAAGCTGGTGCTTCTTTTGCAGCTTCCATATTTGGTTCAGTAGCACAACATACAGACTGATGTCTGCTTTCTCAGAACCACAAATGCATACACACACACTCACTTACACAGGCAAATATTCACGCCCTGGAGGAAAGCATCCACATCCTAATTAGGGCCTAGCGCTGGAGTACACCAAGAGACATGCTGGGAAAGTAAAAAGAAGCTGAATTACACAGCTCTAAAAAGACAGAGCTGGGAACAGCAGTTAAGCCAGAAACAACTGTTATCGCATTGAGCAGAATAAGAGGTGTGACCAAAGAAAAGCGGCGACTGACTAACAGCTACACGGCAGCATCCTCTCCACTTCAAATGTGAATTTTAATGTTATATAACACATCTTATTAGAGGAGAACTTCACTGACACTGAAGTCCAAAGTATAAGTGTCAAAATAAAAAACATCTGGGGGTGTGGAACAATGGAAGCTCTCTGCAGATCTCTGCAGCCCGCACGAGACAACATTGAGTGTTACTAGCATAAAACCTATGAATGCCTTAACTAAATGCATGCATTTAGGTAAAAGTAGGGCCTGGGTATAAATGTGCATCTGTGGTGCTTGCTATGTGATCCTTTTTGTATGCATAGATATTTGTTAAAAAAAGATGTCGTAGTGTTACAAGACATCACACTCGAGTTTATAGTGCCCTAATGCTGCATAGTGTCATCTTTTCAATTTAATCCAACAAAAGGATGTCAGTTGGAGTGCTAATGCTTCACATATGCATTGCAGGGACCCTATCATATAATCACCTTCTCAAATGCTTGATAGCTCCGTCAAAGAGATGCAAGCTCCAATAATAAAACGTCAATCAGCTGAGTTTTCTTTTGGAAAGGAAACGGCATGTGCCCAGGAGACCACTAGAGACAAGACTACACACTATGTGATTCAGAAGGACACGGGCATATGGGTATGAGCTAAGTACTACTACTACTGTCAAAAAATAAATAAATGTCTCACGTAGACCAGAGGTGTCCCGGCGGGTGACACGACATAACAAATCAAACCTCTCCAATCTGCAAGTATAATGGGGAAAGAGCAACGTGATGATATCAGTGTGTGAGCACAGAGGTAGCATCTTTCCCAGTGCACACGAAGCGCAGGGTCCAAAGTCTCATATGTAAGCCTCGATTATATGGTAGGGATGTAATCTATGGCTGTATTATACCACAAACAGTAGGCTACTGTATAAAACCAAGTTCGCCAGCATCAACAGAGGACAGTAGGCACAGGAGTTATCACATTGACTTATTCTGAGGCCAGACAAGAAGTTTCTTTGATCCAGCTTTTATCTGCAAAATTGCTGTGTTTTATTTAGGTTTAAAATTCATGTCGCAAAGGCTTTTTCACACTATTATTTTCTTTCACGGTCAGATCCGGTACAGCTTGAAAATGGTATAATGGGGCAGCGGCTTACCAAAGCACTGAGGCGTAAAGAAAAATAAACATGTCAGCTTTGGTAGGAGGATATAAAACAAACATCTAACCATTTCTTTAACATTTCATGAGCGCTCTAAAGGAGGGAATAAGGAGCTGGAAACTGAGAGGTAAGTCCGAGTGCTGTGGATATTAACTAAAGTTTGTTTGGAATAGGTCAAGGTTATCCACACGTGTCCTAGAAGTTGATTCAGTAATCTCATTTCAAATTATTTTAAAGCTTTTGAGCCTGACCCAAAGATGGGATTTTAAAGTAATCTTCCAAAGGGCTGAAATAATTTTGACCTTAAATCCAGCCAGAGTTTAGACATGATATGACAACTCTGATAAGGCTGTCAATGATTCACAGTTGCTTTGGATGGAGCACCACAAGGACACTGAACGAGTAGGCAATTACGACGCTGCTGTATGACACAGTCACTCAACTAAATGGCCTTCTCTTTGTCCACAGTGGGAAGCACCTTCTGCGGTAATGGAACCAAAGTGAGAGGAGATGAAGACGGAAAACTGAATGTTCTTATTGTGACTAAAGCAAAACAGGCATGAGGGTCCACTGGCCACAAAAGGCCAAAGAGGACAACCTGCATCACCTAACAAATGCCACATACCGCTGCGTGCTGGAGATGAAGCGCGTCCTGACTGACAGCGAATGGACTGGCTGGAAGGCAGCGACCTGGATCAACATCTCCAACAGACACCGTTCACACTGTGTGCTCTCACAGCCGCCATAATCCTGCCAAGAGCTGCCATTGTGAGCTTCCTTTGAATGAGTCAGCATCAATCCCCAGATTATCCAAAGTCAGATGTGACAAGAAACCACAATGAGGGATTAAACTATTTGAGTTACTTGTTTACCAACTGAAACTGGAATTTGATGAATTTCAAAAATATGCTTTTGGGGGAAAAAGTGATTTTGTTAAGTTGGTGCATTTGAATTTGCACCTGCAAACTGTGTCTACAGCGGGTTTATTTGCTTTTGAAGCTTTTAGGAGACTATCTGAGTGTGCGCGCTTTGTGCGTGTCCTGAAAATTCTGTTTTGCACATCAGCCGATTCGGCGTGTGGCTTCCTTTAATCCTATTTGTTGTAGGGTTTAAACAGATTTGTAGACTGCATGTTTTATTGTTCTATTAAAAAGCATCAGGTAATATTACCCCATTCTGTAAAAATGCTATTAATTTCTTGAACTCCAATAGCTTTGCAGCTGGAGAGCTGATTTATTTTAAAACAATATTTCACCTTATATAATCCTGTCAAGTCTGAGCGCACACACATCACAGCTGGTAAAATTAAGCTCGCAAGTATAATAAAAATGATTGACAACCCGTTACAAATACTGATGATCTTACAAATACTAAGATCATAGTTAGAAAGCTGTCCTTCCTATTTCCCTTCTCTGCACAGGGAAAAAAAATTGCCGTGACATAACAATGATCAAATATGCACCACATTTTTGTAACATGGCACATATTTGGTGTGAATTTTTATGTCAGTTAAGCATTTCAGGGTAGAGTAGTGACAGCTCATGCGTGTTATCAGTTAGTGCTGTAGTTTCCCGTTTCCTGACTAGATGACGTGTGGCTTAAACCACAAGTTGGTGACTAAAGTGCAGCTGCTGCTCAGCTGTGGAGCACAAAAAGCCTTCTCTCCAGTAGCACGCAGCAACAGGCTAATTGGTGCTCAGCGGGGGGAGAACTGAATGCATCAGTGACGTCACCACAGGGGCCACGCGGGCCTCTGTGGGGTGATGCCTCTCACAGACCTGCTCCCGCCTCTATATGCCTACCCCTTTCACCAACTACTCCTCACCTAACACAATGTCTCAGTGAAAACTGAAGCCCATGACCTCAGTTATGGCAAAGAATGCTACTGTTTTCCATTTAGGGGGCTCTCTGGGTGAATGGCTCTCCTTCCCCACTTCTCACAAAGCCTCCCAGAATCCCTTGGTACGATAACTAGGCTGTCACTCACCCAATTAGGTGTCAGGCCTGTGGAGAGGCCTCTCTCTGCGTCTTGTTTTTGAGGTATATGCCATGTTAGCACCCCTCCTAAGCTGACAGTAAAACAATGCCCGTCTTTGTTTGCCTCTCCACTTTTCATCAACGGGAGGTTGGGTGCCGGGGCATGAGCTCAGGGGGGAGGTGAGGATTCTGAAACAAGTGCAGCCTCTCCTCATTCACGTCTGTGCCAGCTAGAGATATCTTTGGAGTGGTCTAAAGAAAGCAATGCTGTCTTTTGTTAAAGACAAAGACCAGCTGGATATCGCCGCCTGTTTTCCCTCCCCTGACCACTGAAGTCTTCTGTTGACTTACAAGTGTTGTTTCATCTTCTCAAGTCCCTTTTACAACTCCAGCTCTCCACATATCATTCATTCACTTGTTTTTCTCTCCTGCCATGATAACGTCTTTTATTGGAACTATTTGTATTCTGTCTCAATCTCACTTCAGCTCAGTGTTACACCGTTTCACCCAAATAGCACATAAGCCTTAGACCGAATACCTTTAAACCAACGATAAAGGTAGATACTTAGCTGATGCAAGCATTTCTTTATTTATTGAAACAATAAGAAACAGATTTGTTGTATTAAACGTGGGGGTTACCAGGGAGGTCCAAAGTGACCCAAAAGATGATCAAAAACAGTGGTTAGTGTCTGGCTTTAGTTTTAGTGGAGGTCCAGATAAGTCAGAGGTGGGCAATTCCAGGCCTCGAGGGCCGGTGTCCTGCAGGTTTTAGATCTCACCCTGGGTCAACACACCTGAATCACATGATGAGTTCGTTACCAGGCCTCTAGAGAACTTCAAGACATGTTGAGGAGGTAACTTAGCCATTTGAATCAGCTGTGTTTAATCAAGGACACATCTAAAACCTACAGGACACCGGCCCTCGAGGCCTGGAGTTGCCCACCCCTGAGATAAGTGCACAAGTACAAGAAAAGTGAGCACAGGCACAGGAATCACATAGCCAAAGCCATAGGAGAGGGGAAAAGGGAGCAGTCACGCTGATAAACCTCCAGAAATTACACAAAATTAGAAATTTTGTTTTAGCAATTGCTCACGTCACAACAGCAAATTGGACGAGTAAAACAGTTCATATAAAGTACCAGGAGCTTGTTAAACCACTGACTGATTATAAAGTATATTACAGAGCAGGAGTTCACAAAGTTTTAATGACTATATTCCAGCTTAAAGAGCCAGCGTATGAATGAGTGGTACACAGTAAAAATGCACACATTAAAATCAATTTGTGGATTTTACTGGGTTTTAATCATATATGGCTTATATATTTCTTGACACCATTATGTTAGAATGGTTTATTCTGCTGTCTGGGCTGTTATCATAATGAGTTCAATTATGGATGTTCGGAGTACTTCATAGTGTCCTTGGACCGTGCAAAATATTACCAAGATTGGCCTGCAGCCCACACTTTGAGAATTGTGAATTTTTTTTCATATTTCTCAGATGCATCTTCATAAAAATCTGTGTGCGATCTGTCCAAGTCTTTAGCTGTAGCAACATACTTAACTTATGACTCATACTTTAAGTGTTTTTAAGCATTATGTGTGATTTCATCAGGGCTCCACTATATTTATTGTAAGAAAGTACAAAACGATTTTGCTAAATCTGCAGTTTGCAGAGGTTTACCAACCACCTGTCACATTTCATTTCTGCACAATATGTACATACTAAGTAGGCAGTATATGAACTGGTTGCTTTTGGTCTGATGTTGTGTTCATACTGGTGCTGTCAGCGTTAATCTCGTTAAAATGAAGCTAACGCCATAACCGCATTAACACAGTGAATCTCAGTTAGCGAGTTAACGCGGATCGCCCCGTGCAAGAGAGCTGCATGGCGCTAATGCGTTGATGACGTGCAGCCTTCGCACGGGGCGATCCGTGTTAACGAGCTAACGGAGATTTACTGCGTTAATGCGGTTATAGCATTAATGTCATTTTAACGAGATTAACGCTGACAGCACTAGTTCATACCTGACATTAACAAATCATCCTAACAATTGCAGCAGAGCATGGCAGTATAAACGACACTGGACACATACAACACAAAAAGCACACACACATAAAAAAGAAACACAAAATTGTCCGGCTACTCCATTTGACAGACACATGCAATTAAATCCACTTTGAGATATTCTGCTCCTGCTGGGGTAAAACAAGGTCCACGCAAAAATAAATAAGAGAATGGCAGCTGGCTCTAGTGAGAATAAAAGAATAAGCCACTATTCAGACATCCTAATTACACTTAGAAATGTGACGGTACTCGTTGTGCCTTTTAGTGTCAAGGCCTCAAATAAAAGGAAAACAAAGAATTTAAGCAACTGGATTTATACTTGAAAACTCGATCAAAGGCAGGATGGAGAAAAAAGCAAAATAATAACAGGAACAAATGGATCAAATGTGTATATAGTGTAAATAAGGCGTACTATACCTGTGCCTCTAACATTTACATTCTCACAGACTATTTTTAGACTTGTAGTGAGCTTGGTCTTTATTTTCAACAATGTTGTGGTACAAACTTGACTGTTCTCTCCGTGTAAGCAGAGAATCTGCATCAATGTAAATCCCTCCTTTCTTATCCCCGTCTTTGTTCCTCGCTGCCAGTCATTCTAACTAGCCGAGTGCACCCCGTGAGCCTCGACAGGCAAATAGGCCACTTCACCTGCACTGCTGCTGTAATTGAAAAGAAGATGAGCTTGTGCTGTGAGAACATCTCTCCCGGGCATTGCAGTCAAATTGGAAAACTCAACGATATGTCCAATGTATATGTTGCAGACAATTTGCATAAAGCCCCTTTTCTCACACAACTTGGACCTTCCTCAGTCCCCGGGGTGACAGTATATACCTGAACTCTCAGCGCAGCGCTCCGAATTTACTTACAGCTATTGGCACAGAGGCAAAATAGATTCTGATACTTGGCAGGCTGAGCAATGTGATTAGTATAGCTTGGTACCCTTATGAGACAAATCAAATATTCAAATTGTAGTTGGCAAGGTCAAAGTAGAGTTTCAGCTGAAGGAGAAAAGTCATTGAACTGAACCACAAACACATTTGTAGGTAATAATCATTAAAACGACCATTTAAATGTTTTAGTGGGCTACTTATCATTAAGTGAAACATTTCTGGGTGCATGTGAGTGTACACTTTCCTGAAGTCACACATGAGATGTGAGAATGGTCTCCTCAGCTTCTTTGTCTTGTCTTTGACAAAAAGTCCATGCATGCCAAGGTAAAAAATGACTGCGTTCATTAGTCTGATTTATCTTCTCAGATTCCCATTTCACCATGTAAAATATCATCGCAATCTTTCTTTTGAGCTTGAAAAGAATAAAACAGGGCACTAATGGGCCTCATCTGCATGACAGGCCTGGTCTCTTTTAAAGCTGCTCAGACTTATTTGAACTCGCATTTGCCAAGGGATATGCCAGTACACTCCAGAACAACACTTGCTTGTTAGGAAGACCCAGGAAGTACAGAGGCTGAAGGCACTTGATGTCAGACCCCGGCACAGATCAATAGGTCACTCAGTGCCCTGGATTCCTGAGCTAATCCTCGCAGAATTGAAAACATTACGAATAGGAAGTCAGTTTTAGCCACAGTGTGTTTGTGAGTACACCGACGCTGATGCTGCAGAGAGATTTGGTTAGGTGTGGCTCAACGGCACAAACTTACACTGCATGTGTAAATGTTTTTTTTAATACAGGAAGAAAAGAAAAAAAAAAGTTGAGAAAGACTAGAAATCCCCGATCTAATCGAAACCCAAAATGAGAAAAAGTCTGTTTGTGGAGCTGAAACGGTCACAAATAGGTGCACAAATTAATTAGTGAAGTAATCACTGAAAAGTAAGGGCTGCAACAAACAATTATTGTCTTCTCAATAAACCAGCATGGTATTTTCTAAAGTAGTGATTTGCACTATAAAGTATCCATCAGATTTTCCTAGAGCCAAAAGGTTTCAATAACTAAAGTGCTTGTGTTGCTGCAATTAGCTCTGTGCACTCAGGCAGGAGCAGCTCTGAAGCTTCAAGCTACACTGGCTTTACCCACATCTGTCACTCCATGAAATGCATTCAGTGTCACAAGGAGTCATGAAATCACTCTTGAAGTCTGGACAGCCACAGTTAAACAAGCCATCTGCTTGGGTGTAGCTGTGTCCCTTTATGAGCGCAATACATTTTGCCCAGAATTTAGCAACCAAATAACCTCAAATACATTCAGGGACCCATAAAAAGCTCAGTCTTTTATCTATAAATATATAAAATCTATTATATTTGAACCTGTGGGATAATGCAGAAGCTATTGGATATGAATTCAAGTGTTCACAGAGAGATGGGGTAAGAAAGGCATCCTGTATCAGCAACATGGGCAAACCCCCAGCAACCAATCACTGCCACAGTCCTCTGTTAACGCCCCAGAGTAAATAACCTGAGTATCAGCCGCTGACCTGACAGAAAAACGCTTTATTGATCCCCATAGCGGTCTTCCAACGTGGCCGTTTCGACACAGCAGCCAGTGGGAAATATGTTAGATGTACTGAAGGGAAAACATACAGGAATAAGTCTTTGTACGTGTGCTTATGCTGAGCCAAAAGGGTTTATTGGGAATACGAGAGATTAGATGATCCCGCCGAGTCATTTATTCTCAGACTTTGGTGAAGCGCATGGGAAAAATCTTTTTTTTCCCTCCACATATTCAGTTTCTCTGGAATTGAAAATGAGGAAAGAGCACGGAGGACTTACTGAGCCGTCTCAGGGAAACACATTCTTCTACCAAATAATAAAAAAAACAACAAAAACACACACACAAAACAAAAGCCGACATTTACCCGCTTCTTCTTCTATTCCATCTGCTTAGCTGTAATCTACAGGAGACCCCTGAAGTGAGACTGTCTTAGAAAAGAAGCAAAGGGCACTTTTCAATACACCTCAAAGGAAAGTGTCATAAAAAAAAAAAACAAAAAACAAACACAACCGCGTGCTTCACCTGTTACGCTCTGCTCTCTCTTGCAACTGTACTCGTCATTTAAAAATCACTTGTTTCCAGTTAATATTTCCCACATTCAGGCGGCATTAACCGCTAGCGTCAAAGTGAGAGGTGGATCGTCACGTCACGGCAGTCCATTAGGGACGCGCCATTTCATATCATCAGCATGATGTCATACGGTGGCGTCGTTGCTATAGCAACGGCTATAGCAATAAAGACGAGCGCAGGGATGTTTCAGCCTCCAATCACAATTTAGCTCCTAAAAAAAAGGTGCTACTTAAGCAGCTGCTGCTGGCACCTTGTTTCAATAGATTCCCGCTGCAAATTAAGAAGTGCCTCATCTGTGACAGCAGTTCATTGTAAGAGAAGGTAGGAAATCCCTTTTATGTATTTACTTAAACTTGGAAATGCTGCTGCCAGCAAGATGCAAGCATCAATCAAATCAGATATCTTGAAATATCATCAGTGAACTTGATGCTATATTGCTCAGCCATACTGCTCGTGAATAAACTGTCAGTAAAACCAGGACCTCTTCCCACCTTTTTAATGCCAAGGTGCTCATCGACATGCCTGGGATGGCAGAGCTAACATAAGAGAGCAGAGTGTTAGCAAACAGAGCCGCATTCACTCATAAATCTCAATTGTTTTCCTTGTGTTGTCTAATAAAAACAGGCAGTCCTTCTTGCAGGCCGGAGAGGGGTGAATACAAAGTGCTGAAAAAGCACTTTCTCAGAGTCTCCTGGACTTTTGAAGTGCCAATAACAGGCAGTAGAAATTCCTCTCTCCAATCCCTCTGCTTTTTTTTGTTTATGTGGAAGAGTGCGCAGCGACCTCTGACCGTAAATGTGCAGATGTTGACAGTGGGATAGAAGACAGACGACAGGCTGACACCGATAAGGTTGATCTCTGTAGGGAGGGGGAGAAAAATAAATACCACATCTGCTGAGTCCACTTCCTGTTTTCCTGCTTTTGACCTGGCAAAAAAATATATATACCTCAGCCAAAGTTTTCAGCCACTAAGCGAGTTTCACTGAAAAACTTCATCTGTTTCTCAGGGGCAGTTTCAGGGCATCAGGACTCACTAAATGTCTCTATAGCTCAGGGAAATAAGTCAAAAACACCTATTAAAATGAGCTCTGAGAATAGAAACACAAGAGTAGGCATTTTTATATTACTGTGCAAGGGAGGGTATTATTGAGCTTCATCACTGCGAGGATGACTGCACAGATGAGGATAGGCTGGGTGCTAGAGCCCACATACAGAACAAATATATTTTATATTATATATTTCCAATCCAAATGAGATATGATTGCATACAAAAACTGGTGCTCTGGCGGTTAAAAGCATTTAGAAGGTTACAGTTTATGAAAATGCATGTCAGGAGGTCGCAGGCAGCCCTGGGCACCAGTATATTAATGTCTATGTTCAAATGTTAAGTGGATGAAAAATGTGCTGACTCAGAACTGCTGGGAGAGGAAGTCAAACGAGCGAGAGATCTGTGGCAAGAAGGCACTTGTCATCAATCTCTACAGCAAATGAAAGGGGGAAGTTTTGTTCTGTTTTTAAAAAGACGTGTTAAAGACGCATCACAATAAACCTCAACTAAACTGCAAGTCTTCAAAAAAAAAAAAAAGTTAAAAATCACATTCACTGGCATCGCTTCATCCTCGTCTCCCACCTCAAGTTCGTCTGATTAATCTCTGTGTTGTTCATACAGCAATAACCTCTGTCATCATTCCAGAGCCACCAATTTGCACCTGCCCACCAGCTGTAACTATTAAATTTCCCATGTCAACTCATCATCTGATCCAGTCCTCCAAGCACAGCCAGCTGCTCCTCATTCCAAATATATAGCCCACATATAAAGGACATGTATCAGTTACACTACATTAGATCATCAAGGTTACCTGAGTGTTCGGCCCGATCTTCTCTTCTGATGCTGAGTTGATGTATTTAAAGACTAAACAGATTTCCTTCTTTTGCCAACTATGAGGCCGTTTTTTGACATAAACCAAGATGGTTTTGTAAACCTTCCATCTTCCAGTTCGCTGTTTCAATACTACTACTACTGATAATAATAATATAAATAGCTCAGTTATAAAATAGATATTTCTCCACATTCAGCATTAAAATGGCAACAGCTATCTTAAGTGCCTTTAAGAAGAATCCTGCAGGACTACTCGACCCCTTTTTCATTTCAGTTTAATTACATGTTACATCACATAAAAGCAGTGACACGACTTAGTAAAGAAGGCATGTCTATATTAGCTTCATAGTTTAAACATGCAGGATTTCTGTTTAAGAAAATAAAGGCTTTAAAAGGTCCATGGCAAGAACAGCTCTTCAGTGTGGGCTTCTGCTTGGCTTTTCTCCAGTATTGTTCAGTCTATATTTTAGTGTCCAATAGCGTGGGAGGCAAAGCGGTTATTAATCAGCAGCCAGCTTCCCCTATCTGGGTCGTTATGCAGCATCCTACGTGCTGGAACAGGATAAGAGTTGGAGGTTAAGTTTATGAGCCCGGGGTTGAGGATGTTACTGTACAGATCCTGCTCGCTCTTCTTCTGGGCCGAGAGCTGAGACGCAAAAACGCTTCAAGGAGCAACAAGCAAAGCCATGATGCTGCATTCATATACATGCTGTTGGTTTTCTTTTATTGATTTTGTTCTCGCTGTGCGTGTTTATTTTTTGTTCTGGTGTGTACTGTAAATGTTAATGTCCCTTGAGGCAGCTCCTTCGGGAGTCCTACAACTTCTTGGGGTCAGAAGGCTCTGCGTTTGTTTTTAATGACTTTCGTACCCAAAGTTCATTTTATTTTGCCCCGTTTTTAATGTTCTGCTGTCTCGGCTCCAAGTGCAACATCAATAACATCATCAGCTACACACTGGATGGGCTTAAGTGCCTTTGAAGTCAGGCTCCAGAATTGCTCATAACTTCATTTAGGAGTTTGGCTTCCACAGCTAATTTAATTTGATGACCAAGTGTAATAACCTTGTGTGAATATCAACTAATGCTCACAGGACTTGCAAGCCTCTTTGTTTCCCCGTTTCCCTGCATTAGATAGGTAGGCAGGAGTGACAAGCTCCACCCAAATTAGATTCATATCACCTTATTTGGTGACTAAATCACAGCAAGTAATTAAATTGCCTCATCATGTCTGCGCTTGCTGCAGCGCACAGCTGAGGAGCAAGCCTATCCCTTTGTAGCAACATGCAGAGCTGCCCTACCACTATCCCACTGGGTTATACATTTCTGACGGACACTGTATAACCACAGTATGAATCACTGTCACAATCACCACGGCTTCTAACCTGCAGTGTCTGTAAAGTATTCTAACAAGAGTTCAGTTTGCCAGAAGAACCATCTGTTTCACTGGGCAGGATGATGGCAGTCGGGCAGACGTGGAAGAAACTCACTCGACAGGCACAGAAACACAACGGTGCAATTATTCTACCTCAGCGAGACAGACTACGCAACAAGCAACGGAGTGAAATTTAGAAAGACAGATGAAGAGAGTGCGGAGGGGACAGACAAAGTAAAAGTGATGTGAAATTCAGTTCAAATAGTGTGCAAGCAGAAGTGCAACACAACCAAAAGGCTGAAGGAGGAAACGGAAAAGGAGCCTTACAACCAGAAAGCAGAGACTCCCCTTAGTTCACACTTGCCATAAATTATTAATGCGAGCACAGAAGAAATGAGTTCAGCAAACAGGGAGGGGAAGATGAAGCGCCAAGTGGCAAGTCCCCCAAGATAACCTCCAAAAATGGACTAGTCCCAAGAGGCCAGAAGTGACAGACTGCACAAACGCATTAACACTAGATATAAGACAAAGGGCGTAGCTTTTGAAAAACAATGACTTCTTATGGGAACATTTTTAGCCACTTACATGAACATGTAATAAAAATACTAATGAATTCACGCTAACCAGTCGCACTAATTAAATTGAGCTATTCACACATATACACACTCCAATGGATACATCAGGGAGAAACTTAAGGTTCAGCATCCTGCCCGAGGATACTTTGGCCTGCAGACTGGAGCGGCCACCAATCGAACCAGCGATCTTTTGATTAATAGAGGACTTGCTCTAACTTCTGAGCTACAGCATCCCTAATGAACATGGTCTGGGATAAACATGGTCTGAGCTGGTACTAAGGGGTCCAAAGTGTGCCAAGAAAATATCTACACCATAAACATCCTGAACCACCAATAACGGCAGGATGGATCCATGTTTACACGTCTCAACAGACCAGGCAACATTTTTCAATCTTCTGTT
This sequence comes from Copadichromis virginalis, assembly GCF_057382275.1. Taxonomy (NCBI): domain Eukaryota; kingdom Metazoa; phylum Chordata; class Actinopteri; order Cichliformes; family Cichlidae; genus Copadichromis; species Copadichromis virginalis. The sequence goes on from NC_140628.1 coordinate 30,220,454, forward strand.
GTCCAATATAGTTGAGCCTGTGCAAACTGTAGCTTTCGCTGTTCTTAGCGGACAGGAGTGGCACCGCGTTTGGTCTTCTGCTTCAAAGTTTAACCTGTTGTGTGTTCAGAGATGCTCTTATGCATACGCTGGATGTAACAAGTGGTTATTTGAGTTACTGTTGCCTTCCTATTAGCTCAAAGCCCATTCTCCTCTGACCTTTAACCCCAACATTTTCACCCAGGGAACTTCCCGTCACTTAATATTTTCCCTTCAGGGTCTCGAAAAGCGCTATATAAATGCAATCCATTATTTATTGGACCACTTTCTTGAAACTCTAGATTTGGTTATGTGGGAAAATCCCGATAGCTCAGCAGTTTCTAAAATACTCATCTCATCTGACACCAACAAGCACGCCACATTAAGTCTCTTAAATAACCTTTCTTCCCATTCCAACGCTCAGTTTGAACTTCAGTAGGTCATCTTGAGCATGTCTACGTGTCTAATTGCATAAAGTAGCAGGCGTGTGATTAGATATCTGCATTACCCGACAGTCGAACACATGTACCTAATAAAGTGGTTGTGATTGTAAATTGAACTCAATGTTCAAGCTTTTATTTTTCAAATGATTCATTTAAAAAACATCAAAAGTCAGATTAATCAACGTGTGATTTTACTCCTGCTTTGAAGCAGCTGTTCAGCTTTGGGTTTTTACTGGGTTTACATTCATTTTAGTCCTCACCCCCAGATGCAAGGATGGAAAACAACACCAATCCTCTAATGTGCATAGATGGATTATGGGTGCCAGACTGGTATGCCATAGGGGTAAAAAAAAAAATGAATAATGCTAAACCTAGAAAGAAACACTTTAGCATTAATATTAATGGTGCTTTTTGTCACTGTGACAACTCCACCACTGTCAGCCTGGCCTGCCTGTGGCAGCCTGTGCCAAACATGAGCCCTCTGTTTGTTTAGGTTTGGGCTTTTCTGCTCTGTTAGCTCCTTTAGCTCTGTTAGCACTGCACGTTCACCCGTGTGTCAACTCCCCTGCAAAAATAAGTCTGTTCGCCCTCGGCCAACAGACCCCTACATGTGGAACCGCACTGCTGTTACAGACTGGTTCACAGTAAGAACACAAGTATCCAAATCTTAGCCAGCTGCTGAAAGAAACACAAAACACAGATGACTCAGGGTTTTGGTTTTTTTTAACAAGTTGTTCCTCTCATGCTGCATAAATTCATAATAATCGTGTAAATCTAACATGTCAAGCCCGATGCTTTTCATCTCAGTGGTACTCATTAGATGGTGGATGCTGAGCATTGAGGTCAACGTGTCACATTAACCCCTATTTTTTTGAACACACCAGCAGCCACAGCACTGCGACAGAATACAAATTTTAAAAAATGGCGATTTCTTCTTTTTTAACTGGCTGGATTGTTAATAAAACTAATTAAGTGATACCTATTTGCCTCCTCGCTATTTTCAATTACACATGTGCATGATACGACATTACATTATAGGCCACAATCAGATATGAAGCTTTCATTTCCAGCAGTGATTTAAACACTTTTGTCAGGTGTCAAACTATAAAGTAGATAACAAAAAAAAATTAAATAATTGGACCCTCGTGCCACTCAGAGCCGTGCATCCCCCAACATGCGTATCCTTTTTTAATTAAGTCGCTATGGAAATTGAATTTTTTTTGCGGGATATGCCAGTTCTTCCTTCCGCCGCACCTCTTGAGCACACTGCCTTGAATAACCATCTGTAACCTAGATTTCATGCATGCTCTGCTCCCACACCAAATACCTCTCTAAATATCCGATTCCATCACAGCAAGACGGACCAACTGCAGCAACCTGAGGATCAAGCAGGAAAAGTACTGCTCGCTAGTGATATTATGTCTGCGTACATTACAACACCTTTCATCTGAATGTATGAAATACATAGAAAAAAAAGCATTTTCAGGTGTTTGTGTGGCTAACAGGTTAAAGTGATATGATTGGGAGTAACATGCTTTATTCCCAACAAGCAACAATATCGACAAAATCAAAGCAGCAGCCAAAGAAGCTGCCTCAAGGCAGACTGATAGCCCGTTTCCACCAACAACATTAAAGGAAGTAGCCATAATGAGCAGATTAAACTAGATCTACACGCATTTCTCTTCCTCTTCCCTTCTTCCTTTGAAGCCCTAGTTGAAAAAAGAAAAAAAACTGGGGGGGGGGGGGGGGGGGCTATGATCCTGAATAATCTGACTAAACAGGAGATTAGTTTCATATTATATGCATGGTGAAATGTCTTGCTGAGGAAAAAGCCTTCAGGACCTTTTGCATCTTTGGAGGTCGACGGGCTGTTTTCTGACTGTATGTGCTTACCCCAAATGTCACGTAAAATCCAACTGCTCTCTGCCTTGTGTGCCCCAAACTATTCTACAGACTTAAACCTGTTTTAAAAATAGTTAATTTATAGAATTAATTAATATCATTAATTTATGTTTATATCTAAAAATATAGAAAATAAGCAGAAGAAAGAACAGATGCTGAATGGCACCATCAGATTTAATTCACTCCAGTCAGCATATAGTCACCTCTTGTAAAGACTCAGTGGGCCTCAGAGGTCCTCGAGCAAACTGTGCTTAAAGCACCACACACACACACACACACACACACTCACTCACTCAGTGGCTGTTGTTTTGTCCGAGCCTCCTGCTGCTGATTCTGCTTGCCTCGACTCTTCAGCTAATGGTCACTGCAGAATTAATTGCAAGCATCCATCTCATTTTACTTGGAAAACACAACACCGTAAGCCTCCCACGGACTCTCATACATGCGTTTTGTGCTCTGTACCCCCTCGAGACGAGTCTGTTTTTCATTCCCGAAACTTTTTCCATTAGACTCAGTCCTCTGCTGAGAGCCTGGAGTTTTGGAAGAAAGCAAGCACACAGATGCTTCACGTTTCATCTACAGGGTGAATGCAGTGCACTGACAAGTGTTAGAATAACTTCCAGATATAGTAAAATAACTCAAAACATCTGTGATTCCTTAAAGCTGATCTCAGAATGACAGAAAACGAAACCTACATAAAATTAAAACTGAAAAACAAAATACATGAGGAAATGCCAAAAAGTTACAAAACAAGTCCTCCATTCGCTCGATTGGCTCCATTTCACAGCTTCACACCTTGAGCTGCTGTATTTGTCATACCTGCGTACTCAAGTTTTCATTTTTTTTAAGTTATGAGCAATACTGCATGCGTGTTCATGTTTAGTCATATAAAGTTGTGGCTTATCTGGCAAAAATCTGTCTTGTTTAGTCTTCCTGATCATCACAGAGCTCATGTTTCTTACCCTATTAAAAGATGAGGTGATCAAATTGCCATGTGCACTGATCAGCCAAAAGAACGGCATTAAATTCCCTCAATACAATGTTCATCTGGGAAACACCCACCTAAACATCACTGCAAAGAAAGCAACCCCTCCCCCAAAGACAACAGCTTACCCCAGTAAGACAATGCACATAACGACACCACAAAAACAGCTTGGGAATGCCTCAAAGAGTACAAGAGCCATAGGCGTTAACTGGGCTTTGACTTTTGTTTGGTCTCCAAACTCCCCTCGCCAGATCCCAATCTGACGGAGCATTTGTAGGATGCAAATAAGAAGCCTGACTCACTGAGGCAACATCCCACAATGCACAGGACCCGAGAGAGCCGTTTTGGCAACTAGGGGGTGTATACACAATATTAAGCAGGAGGTATTAATGTTGTCACATAGCTGATATGAGCCACAGGCTGTTCCACAAATATAATTCTCTTAACTCTAAACTGAAAAGCAGATTGGCTGACCTTTGGTTTACAGCTTCAGGTTTGTTGCACTGCTGGCTATCTTAAACTGTAATGTCAGACTGTACTGACCCTGTTGCAGTGAGCATGTTTGTCACTGCAACAGGGTTTAAAAAAAACAAAACAGAAAATATTACAGGAACGCAAGAACACCAAAGGTTTGCTTATTTGAACAAGGGGGAAATCTGTGGCTACTTTTCAAGTAGCAAATAATTAACACTAGAGGGAAAAGCTGCATTTATATTCCAACATGTTTTGTGCTACTTTTAAACAGTATTGAGCTCAAGCCTCAAGTGCATTCAGTATTTGAATATTAGATATTTTACATGCACGCGAGCAGCACCGCACTCCCTAACCCTTTCCCATTTTTACATTACATCAATAAAAACAAGCGTCACTCCGACCTGAAAGTTTGCAAATTCTCATACCAATTAATCTCCAATAACAACCGATAGTTAAAGAGACGAGGTCTTCCTGATTTGCTTGGGACCAAACACAAATAAACTGAGCTGTTGCTAAGTCACAAGCCTGCGTTCAGATAGAGAACTCATGAGATTCGGGCAAACGTCCAATCTCAAGGCCTCACTGACTGGGAATACACACTCATGCTGTTAAAACTCAGTAAATTATTAATTCACGTCTACCATCAGTTTCTCTTTATGTCAGTCTAAAAGGCAGATTTCATTAAAATTTCCCAGCTTAGACATATTGCACTTTGCCACAATTAAGGTTCTTTTATGAAATGTGTGTAATTAATATTATGATGTTGAAAATTGCTGCCGTGTCATTACTGTGTAATCATTTTCAAAATGCACGGTGAATTCGAGTAAATTAAAAGTAGCATGATCTCAGCTAGCTACACTGTTTTTTTCCTCCCTTGTAGGTAAAAGACATCTTCAGCTCGGTCACCCAGAGATGTCATTAGAAGAGTTGTTTTCATTTCTATCTTAATTCCATTGTGTGTCTGGAAGACCACGACAGACGAGATAATGAGAGAGTGGATGAGCAGGCTCAGATCTTCTGGGGGAGGTTTAGCTAGCAGCAGGTTTCCACTCTAACGGTGGGCCAAATTAACTAAGATGGATCACTGTTAGCACATAAAGTCTGAAGTCTAATTAGATCATCTGCATGACTCTGAAGCACTGTAGTACAAACTTAAAGGACTAAGGTGAAAACTGACTTTCCTCACAGCGGGCGCCGATTATGCGACTATGCACTAAGTGGCTTGTTGACTGGCTGGCAGATTCTGTGCAGGGTTGCAATTAATAGGTATGTTTCATTGGTTAGTTTGTTTGTTTTTTAAATATAAAATTAGTTTATCTTTAAAATTTAAAGAAAAAAGGCCTATCTGGTCGTTTGAGGGCTCACAGTTGGAAGCCTTTGGAAGTGTGCCAGTTAGCCATGAAAGCTGAACAGATGCCATACAACTTTTATCAGCATTGTACAATGTTTTGACTACAGCAGAACACACAAGTTCTCCACTCAAAGATAGATATTTTTAAAAAAAAAGGAGACATATCTGTGTCCTAGATGCTGATTAAACGGTTACTTTGCATGGCTCCGAAGATAAAACTGCAGTCCTGGCTTAAATTAAATGGATGCACGTCCATGTGGGACATTTACTAATGGACATTTTTATTTGACTTCATCTTATATTTGAGCTTTTACTGGTCAGCAGTTGTGAATTTTTGCTGTAGCTACTCTGGTTGTTTTAAATGCTAGAGTAATACTAAGGTTAGTGAGATTTAAGGTTGCACGACTTTGTTTCAGTTCCTGTATTTGAATATAAGGAGGGGCAAAAAATAAGAGAAAACCTCTGACATGTACAGAGAGGACAGACTCTTTTATGCTGTGGTAAAGGTTTTGTGTAGATTGTTTGGGTCTCTTTAGAAATATGGGTTGCTGCATGTCAGTGCAAAGTTGCTCTAAGCGATCAACCCTCTTGTGTGATGAAACATTTCTGTTGTAAAGGGTGTGATCTCTTTCAGGATTACAAGTCACCGAAGAGTTGGATGACTATGAACAACACGTTACTCTTATTCTACGAGCCATTGGCATCAATAGTTCTCAGTCTAACCTAACACATATGATCTAAACCAGCATGTCAGACCGTCCTCTCCGCCATGATCACTGAAATACCAAAGAGACTTGGAGAACTGATGCAAAGACCACCAAAGTTGTTTTCTAGGCATGTTCAAGAAACTTTTTCTCTTTTCCAGGTATGAATGGCCAGTTTAAGGTCATGCCAAAGCATCTCAGTTGGATTAAAGTCCGGACTTTGACTAGGCCACTCCAAAACCTTCAATTTAGTTATTTTTTCCATTCAGAGCAGGGCTTGCTGGCATGTTTCAGCTCTTTGTTCTTCTGAATAACCAAAGTGTACTCGAGTTCAGAAAATGATGGTCTGATGGTTGGACACTGACTTTCAGGATTTTCTAGTAGAGAGCAGAATTCAGTTACTGAAAATCGTCCCAGTCCTGATGCAGCAAAGCAGCTCCAGACCACGACACTACCACCACCATGTTCGACTGCTGGTATGACGTTCTTTATGAAATGCTATGTCAGGTATATTCCAGACAAACATTGATGCAAACCTTCCAAAAGGGTGAACCTTTGTCTCGTCAGTCCACAGAATATTTGCCCAAAACTCTTAGGGATCATCAGGATGTGTCTCTTTCTTATTTATGAATCATGAACTCTGACCTTAACTGGGAAAAGTGAGGCCTACGGTTCTTTAATGTTGTTGTGGGTTAATTTTTTCCTTCTGGATGAGCCACCGATGCGCTCTTGGAGTAATTGCGGTCAGACAACCACTGCTGGGAGGGTTCACCAGTATTCAAAATTTTCTTCATCTGTGGATATTGGCTCTCACCGCGGTTGAGTGGAGTCCTGAAGAAACGGCTGTGATATTCTTTACAGTTTTTAATCTACTTTACTTTGACAGAAAGGCTTGTTTTAAGGGATTTCTTAATTCAGCAGGTCTGGCAGTTTTCAGACCTGGATCTGGCTCCTTAAACTGAACTCAGCTTTCCAAAGAAACATAATTAATCGAGATGAATTCATGAATTTACAAGGAGGAGCAATTACTTCAGCACACAGGGTCAAGTAGGTTTGAATAGCTCTTTACTCTTAATAAATAAAACCATTTAAAAGCATTTTGGATTTTCTGAGGCATACAAGAATGACGCAAATATATTTTCACCAATTTGGTTTTCCTCAAGTTGAGCACGATGCCCCGTATCCTCGAGCTGTCACAGTTGATTAAGTGACACGACACATCTGGAGTTCTCAAAAAAAAAAAAAAAAAGGAAAAAGAAAAAAACGTTACCCACATTCACTTTCGAAACTGGACGAGGAGTTACACCCATTTCCTGTTGTCGAAGCTCTCTGTATCATCACCCACCCTTGTCTGAATGACAAAACAAAAAGTTCAGAGTTTCTTTCTCTGGAGGTAATAAAAAATTCCCAACATAAAACAAAACTCTGACACTGCCTCACAAATGGGCTTTGAATGTAAATTAAAGCAGACAACAGATTAAGTTAGAACATCACACGAGAAAAAGAAAGTAGTTTTCAGGATATTAAATGTTTAGAAAGATTATATTGAGAGAGTATATTTACTCAACACTTACATGTTATGGGGGGTTCTAGCTGTACTTTTTAAGTAAACGATTTCTGTCAATAGCAATTTTGAAAAGCTCATAAATGTTCCCTCTGTGGCAGCTGCTCTCCAGAACAGGAGTACTTTGAATGATATTTCGCTGAGCACTGACAGTTCAATTTCAACTGCCTTGGTCAAGATAAATATCTAAGAGACTCGGAGGGTTTACTTATTCTAAAAATGCATCACACGGGCGCATCTCTCCACATCAAGCCGCGTCTGTTCATTGCAAGAAATATGATGAAAAACCTTTGTCCTACACTTCTCATCCGATTAATGATTAACAGACTGGTAGTGCTCGCATGCACAAACAGTCATTAGCAGACTATCACATCAGTTTGTTTTTAAACTGCCTTTCCACAGACTTGTGAATGAATGAAAATTGCAATTATCTTGCAAGCCTATCATCCAACCAACCTTGATAGAAAAGAAAGAAATCTATATGGGTCCCTAATGAGCACTGAGCACCATTGCTGTCATTTGATTAGGGGCTTAATTGTGATAATAATGAACAAATACACCCGGCTCTGGCTAAAACGGTCTTGTAAGCATTCAGCTAATTAATGGCAATTTGCCCACTGATGCCAATGAAGAAGAAAATCGCTAGGGAGACACATTTTCCCCATTCAACCCACAGAAAACTAGACAGCACTGTGCTGACCGTGAAGACGCTCTAGCAAACTTTCCACAGTAACTTATTGTTCCCGCCGTGGCAGAAAACATGAGCCTGGCCAACAAAAGTTGATGCTGTCTTCTGTGGATCCGGCTAAATTGTAGGTCAAATGCTTGACAGCATTATTCAGCCATCTTGAAAGTAGGCTGAAACCATGTCACAACACAACAACAACAATGCAGACAGGCCAATCTGCAGCGACAGTAGCACGCCGACTCTCTGGTGATGCAGAGAAGGGGATGGTTGGCAGAGCTCTGGCAGTAAACATGCCCGAGGACACACATAGCCGAGATGCAAGGAGGAAGAACACAGTCAGTGACAGCGCTTTCTAAAACGAAAAAAATCACAAGTACACAGACGACAAAGACAGACGAGATAAGGACGACATATGAGGGTAAGCCAGGTCCTTAATGTCTGTACCCTGTGAACATAGCCATCCATGTTGTTTCTGACCAATTAGGCAGGCATAAAGGCAAGAGGCTGGAACTCAGCTGGGGGCTCAAAGAGTCTGCTGGTTACATCTAGGCCACTCTTCTCCACTCCTTCCTTCCCTGCCTGAGCAGCAAGGCCAAAGAGGGAACGTGGGGGTTAGAAGCGGTGGGGGCAATTTCATCCGGCACCTAGCAAAGGACATCACGCAGAGTCTGCAGCAAACAAGGCCAAGGCCTGGACCCTTCATCTTTGCAATTTTCTTCATCTGTAGCAAGCACACACACACACACACGCAGAGCCAGGCATCATACAATGGCCAAAACTCAAGGAGGCTGAAAGCATGTGTGCAACAAGAAGATTTTTGCCACGAGGGAGTGCTTTTGAAAGAAGACGGCAGTCCACATACATTCACAGAAATAGCAACAAACAGTCACAAAGGCTGCTTCTGTCATCCTTTGTTGTTATTATGGAGCTAATAATGTCTGCCAGAGCAGTCAAAGAGGGCAGATAATGGTTGGGAAAACATGATTATACGCTCTTATTTATTTAAGCCTAAAAGTGGTGTGAGACTATGATGTATGATCATGATATACAACATGATGTATAACCTCTGTAGCTAGAAACTGGGAAGTTTTGGCCTTATCAAAAACCTACTGCCCCAGGAGGGAACACTATGGAGCATCCAGTCAGGAAAAAAAAAAAAAAAAAGTGTTTCTCTGCTGTAATCACAGGCCTTCAGAAGCCAGGATTAAGATATATACACACTATGACCTCATTATGTCAGCAACGCTGTGAACTCAGGATAAACGAGCTTCCATGGAACCTATTGCAACATCACAGCAATGGAACGGGTGATGGTTTAAAAAAGGTTTTTGGACCGTGTAACAAAATCTTAGTAAAGTGGAAATTTACTTATAAGAAAGACACACGACTGCTGACAAGAGCACAGCTCCGCTGTTTGAGTACAGAGTCTAAGTGCGGCATAAAGTGGTCCCGACCTTAGGTCTTGACAGTCTAGTTTTTATGGTAACTGATGTAATACCTGTAGGCTATAGTAAACATTGCCAGCAGGACTTCGAACAGCAAACAGACAGGCAGATAAAATCTAAAAGCTTGTGCAAATATGGACAGGGACAAATGACAAGAAGGTTGGGGGGATAACAGCTGGATTTTCGCTCTGTAACAAGTGAAAACATCTGCAAACTGTTGACCAGGCCACATTATCAGGAAAGTCTAATAGCTGTGTGCGATTTCAACTGAAAAACATTTTAAAAATGGACAGAATTCAAGCTGTCACACAACCACGCACACAAAATGCTGTAAAAATACCAAACCTAAACTGCACTATTATAAAATTCTGGTTGAACATGTGGACTTTTTAGCCCCTCCCTTGTCAAATGATCCTCCACTTCCTGTTGTAATCTAAACCAACACACACTCAAAGACACGCAGCGCATGGAAAAGCAGACACGAAAATAAACAAATATACTTGTACAAAGCAGCCCATCTGCACATCTTAGCCATCTACAAAGCGTTTCGTTTGAATGCCCTGCACAAGAGATATGTACGTACACACAAGCGCACGCGCACACAAAGATACACACCTCTTGAAAAGCATGCCTAAACAGAGAAACTTTCCCTGAAGCTAGTGCCCTCACCACAAAGGAAATCCAGGAAGAAAACTGCCATGAATGCAAAAGGATGGAAGCTAACATCTCCCTCTTTTCACGTGCATCCTTCCTTTTCCTCTCTCCATTTCACCTGATCACTTACTTCCTGCAGTGATTGCCTGGGGAAAGACCTGGTGCCGTGTAGTTTAATCAGCTTTTATCACCTACAGAAAAAAGCAACTCTGGTGGCTCTGATGGGGGAAATTTTTCCCTGATGTTTCTCTATCTTACCGTTATTCCCAATGACTGTGTGTGTATATGTGTGTGTATGTATATATATATATATATATATATATATATATATATATATATATATATATATATATATATATATATATATATATATATATATATATATATCTATCTATCTATCTATCTATCTATCTATCTATCTATATATATATATATATCTATATATATGCATGTGTTTTCTACAATCATTGGTTTTTCTGCAGAGCACACGTTTCCTAGACAAAGATAGGTTGACCTTTAAGGTCATCAGCTGTGGCAGCTGACATTTTCTCCCTTAGACATCAAGCATCATATTTAAAAAAGGTATGCTTGATTACTAGTACTCATCATTTTATTTGTGTACAATGCACGGGGATGACAAATTGTACATTAATGCAAAACAAAGGCAAAGAAAAGTATTCATGTTTGTAAATTATTAAAATACCAAAAACCCGCTTTGAACGTTTAGTGGAAAGTGGCCGTGCATTCACAACTACAACCGGCATCGTGCAAATATCTGCGTTTGCTTGGTCATTAATAGGTGCTGTTCTGTGATACTTTGAGTTTTCATCTAAATCAGACTCAGTATGCAGTTTAAATAATCAGCAGCTTAGATATTTAATGTTCCTCTATAAACACTCTGCAAATGTCATCTCACTACTATAACTGAGTGTATTGTTTTTCGCTGAAGCTTTCGCAATGCAAGGTTACGTCACATGATCTCAATTTAGTTTAACACCGCCAACACATTGGTGACTTTGCAACAATCTTCTATGAAACAACAGCAGGAGACTTTCAGTATATCCAGCAGTGACCTGAAAAGTGACGAACCTATAAGAATAATGAGTCACAACCATATTCACTGCTTGTAAGTGAGCAAAAAATGCCTTGATAGACAAGTGGGTAGAACACAAGCCCAGATGCAGTTTCAGGTTCCCTAGATTGATTCACAACCAGAAATGTTGTGGCTTTCTCCAATATGATGTCTAATATTTTTGGTCCAAAATGTTCCAATGGACCTGTCCAAGACTTCCTGACTTCATTGTTTAACCAGTGCTGGTTATTTAAAAGGGAAAAAAAGTGACCAGGTAACCAGCGCCACAAATCCCATCCCAACAGATTCTGCATATTCACATACAGATTCTATTTATGGAGATTAGGTAAATAATGGATTGCTTTGCTTGCCAGGCTTTGGTGTTGTCTCACTGCATTAACCGGTGACATTGCCCAGGTAGTGCTAAGTAGCCCAGAATAAAACCCACTAAAAAATTCTAATTCAGCACAAACTCAAGTTTCAGATCATAGATGAAAGGGTCGATTACTTCTTGTGTGGCGGAGGAGGCCGGAATCGGTGCTCAGCAACACTGACGGGTTTATAATATCTGCCTCAGCCGCCACTGACTTGCACAATATATCAATATCCAGCGGGCCGAGCGGCTCTCTCCCCACATAAACAGACCAAAGACAACGATGGGCTCACATTCCAAACTCCAGGCGCTGACATTTGCACAGCATCCGCAGAGGAGAAGAAAAGCACAAATGTTCCAGCTCTGTGGGAACACCAGCAGAGTGTAAGCCTTTTCTTAAGACTTTGTTCGTCTTCCGTTTCTTTCTTCTCTCTCAGCAGGCGGCCATTTTCCTGGCTCAGACTGGAGGTTGTTTGGCACACCTGATTCAGAGCAGAAGACAGCAGGGGAATGAGGGGCGGAGGGAGGTCACAGCGCTCGAAGCCAGCCAGGAGGCGCCAGCTTAACGGCAGCGTTTTATTCAGACAGTCACCCAGCTCACTGGTCATTACGGCTATAAGGGGATTTCAGGTCCAGCTACAAGCTCACCTATTTGTGAGGCTTTGTGTTGGTTTTGTGTGAGTGTGCTCATGTTTGTGTCATACAGCGGTTCAGATTTTGGTTTCCCCCCACAATTATACTCTTAAAGAAGAGTGAAACTTACACTTTACTTTAAAGTACCACTGTGTTGTCTGAAGGACAAATAAAGCCGTTACTGTATCTAAAAATATGGCACACAGTGGCACTTTTTTTTTTACCAAAACGTATTCCAGGGGATTTCAGTTTTGCAGCTGATGCCGTTTCAGTTCACTTTTACATGACATCAATCGGTTTCTCTTTTTTGAAACGTAAAAAAAAAACCAAACAAAAAAAACTACTAGTATCTTGGGAATTTTTAATGTCTTCTGGTAAATTCTGCTGGAAATAAAGCAATTTTCCCTGCAGCTGTTTACTCATCTGGAAGCTGAAGTAGGCAGATGAGGTCTGTGATGCTGCTGTTTGTTTGTTCACCTCGCTGACAGACTAACTGAAGGTGGTTTAACTAAAACTAAACCGTCTTATCGCTGCTCTGTACTTTTTGCTGTCGTTTTACTCACTTTGTACTTTAAAAACTGTCTCACTTTATTTATTTATTTTTGGTTCAAATACACAAAAAGGGGGCTTTCCACTTCTCTAGCATACTGCTCATTATTGTGAATTGCATGCAGGCAAGCACACACAGCCAGCTGACCAATAAATAGACTTGTCTCAAAACAGAACAGATGTACCTCATTTGATTGTTGTGATGCAGGTGGGCTCGGGCCTGGATGAATAAGCACAGTGACAACAAAACTGAAACTGTCAAACTTCTGATTTGTCCCCAAGCACTTGACAAACTAGTGCGCACACACACACACACACACACACACACACACACACACACCAGCCCTGAAGAGTTTTATTGCTCCACTAGAGGAGGCTCTGCCACAAGAGGCTGCAGTGGCTCTGTCCTCTCACTGCAGTACTCAAAGCTGTCAACTCCATCTCCTCCATTCACATACATCTTATGTTAGAGGCCACATCACATTCTGCTTTACACAAGCAAAGAGCTTCATTTTCCTGTACCAGCATATCTCTGCTAAACATTCAGGTGACAGAGAAGAGAGCACATCACAGGCTTCAAAGAAACCACCTCTTAATGCAAACTTTGCTTCTTCTTCTTTTTTTTTTCTTTTTTTTTTTTTAAATGTATGTGATGTCATGGAGACAACCACACAATGCAGAGGCTTCAGTCTGGATGTGCCTCAGAGCTCCCATCACTCCCTGACATCTCCTTTGCTCTGCAGTTGTGTTTGTTTGGCTGTGCTCTGGATCTGGATTACTGCACTCCAAGTTCTAACCTTACTGAATGTAAAGGACATCAGCAACAAAATGTGCATGCAGAAAAGGAAACCCCTCCTGTTACTCCAGGCACGCATTTTTGTGGTGCGATCTCTGCTATCCGACTTCTTATGCCAGAGCCAATGAGGCAGGAGTATAGGCATGCAGGCGACTCAGTGAGCCATAACGTCACAGAATTACAAATAGGAGGCTGTATGAAAATAACCCTTATCTTTATCCTGCTCAAGACTTTTGGTGGAGAGCGAACTTGTCCCAGAGTTTGTTTCCGAAACACTTATAGCACTTTGGCAGTTCATCCTGAGGGCCTGATCCAGGGTTGGGCTGCCTTTAAACATTTGTAATGTGTGATCAGGCAGCCATTGTCCCTCGATTCACCCTCTCTTTGCCAGTGGACGCATACACACAGTGGAAGAAGGTGGGGAGTCTGCTTTCTAGTTGTTGGCATTTAAGAAAAACGATGCCCATTCACAGTTTGGGCATTGAGGCACTCAGTGGGCTGGACCAGAGCCTTTTTGTTAGCTTTGGGAGGGGGATACCCTCTCTCTGCATTCCATTACAGTGAAAAAAGGGAGTGCTTTTGCAGGGATGTAGACCACATTGTGAGTTTAGATGACTGGCAGCAAACAAAAAGCAAACATGTATTCTGAATGACAGATCCAGCTTCACAGAAACACACATTAGAAATACAAAAAAAAAGAGAGAGAGAAAGCATCAAAACATGTCAGTTTTATTGTTACAGTTGCTTTTTGATTTTGCATCTGTGAACCTGGACAAAACACAGGTTCACAATGTGTCAGCCTGTGTTGGCAGGGTGTATGTGAGCCTCCAGGAAACAAAAACCCCAAAAACTAAACAAGAGCACACAAAACAAAAAAAAGAAGCCGTTTGCAGCACTGCCAGCAGGCTTGAGGTGATGGGAACTGCAGCAACAACAACAGCAAATAGCAAAAACATAAATTTGGCCAAGCATGCAGACCTGAAAGCATACAATGCAAGTGAGCACGGCTGACGTCTGCTCTTCAGCACTTTGATAAACGTCTCGGTTTATCGGAAACAAGATGAATATTCCACAACAATAAGTGGGTGTGGAGGGCGTGGTGGAAAATAACTTTTCCTCCAACGATTCCGACCCCGTGGCATGAATTTTGCAGAGCTCAGCTGAACGCACCAGGCAAGCAAAGTCACACTGACATTCACTTGAGAGAGCATCAAAAAGGAGGAGCTATGAGTCAGTGAGAGCTCAGTGCATGAGGGCAAATCACCCTCCGTTCTCTGACGCCTCAGTCATTATGGAGCACATCACCTCTGGGTATGAAAGGCATGTGAGCAGCGTGCGAGGGTGACACCAAGCTGGAAGCGAGAGTGACAACAGGACTTATGAGTGTCACATACCGAGGCTGAAACCTATCTGTAACACTCTGGCCAGCGATTACTCCCAACACATCCCACCTTCCCACTCCTACTACTCTTTCCCCTCATCACCAGCCTCTCTTGCCT
This sequence comes from Copadichromis virginalis, assembly GCF_057382275.1. NCBI lineage: Eukaryota > Metazoa > Chordata > Actinopteri > Cichliformes > Cichlidae > Copadichromis > Copadichromis virginalis. Next base: position 30,235,604 of record NC_140628.1, read on the forward strand.
TGAGTGGGTACAGATGTGTGAATCCTCAGACGCTCCCACTCTGGAGCCCTTATTGGACCCATAGGGCTCAACAAAGGCTGGCACACAGCTTGGAGAGCTCCTGGCCAAAGAGAAGCTGCACGCACTCCTATCATTTGCTTGATTGTGTGAGGCAGATACAGAGGTGCCACAGCTAATTTAAGGACTGTCACATGGGCAAATGAAATAATTGTTTAATAAGAAATATATATATATATATTTCAAAAAGATGCTATGTTCCCCTGCTATTCTAGTTTTGTGCACAAACGGGAGACCATTAAGTCCATCATTAGTCCAGAAACCGCTTTCTGTCTTTATTAATAGAACTCCAGCAGGAATTAAACTACGATAGTCAAAGGCGTTGGGTAAATTTAGACAAATAACATGACTGAAAAGGGCTTTATTTTGGCTGTTGGACAGCAGCTCAGTAAACAACAGCCACACTGCTTCTGCCTGTATTGTGCGCCAAATTCGGGCAAGTCAGATTAAACATTGTAAATATAATTACTTCTTTCAAGAGTGAATGCCTGTTTTTTCCACGTAAAAGCAGACTGCCATTTATCTGCTGTGTTAGTCTGTTGTGTTTTGACAGCATGAAAAAGCTCCCATTCAAAAGCAACATTAAAAACAGATAAAGCCACATAAACACAAAAGTATTGCTTGCAGCCTGTTCGGTCTATCTGATAGATTAGGCGTTATCTTGGATTATATCTGGCCTCCATTTCCCCCCTAAATGTATTGCTTTGTTTTTTCCCGTTAGGTTTACTTCTCATATCTCAACACAGCCTATGTTGTACTTGTGCCTATCACGTGCCAGTCATCCACCTCTTGCAGGAACATTGAACTTGATGTTCCGGCAGCAAAGTCACAGTGGCTTCCTTACCTCTTTGACTTTCTCCCGGCGCTCGTTGGTCTGCGGGTCGGCCGGTCTGCCGCTGTCTCTTCCCAGCGGGGGTTTGAACAAACACCTTCTGAACTTCTTGTAACTAAAAGTATCCGAGTTGGCACCGTGGTTAGAGGATGTCACTTTCTCTGACGCGGACTCTGTCTTAGACCTGGAGAGGTTCAGATCCTCCTGCGCTTTGCCCCCGGCGAGCCGGACCTCGGTCGCCTCGTAGGAGACTGGGGGTTTGCGGCTCTGACTTTTCAGCTTGATGCCAGCCTCTCCTTTAGCCGAGGTCATGCCCTGGTCTTTGGGTCTTTTTAAGTGCTCCCTGACATCGTTCTCTGAGCCGGAGCCAACGGTGACTGGCTGGATCTCTGTCTTGGACAGAAAAATGCGTTTTAGTCGGACAGAGTCGGGCAAAAAGAAGAGGGCCCCAAAACACAGTGTTACCAAACCCGAGAGAAAGAGCAGAAACATGAATTTCTGGGACAGGCGCAGACCCATGCCCGATGCCGAGACACCGGGCAACTTTCGGAAAACCATTGAAAGTTTTCTTGAGACGTTGCCTTACAGCCGAGACAGTGTTTTGACAGTTTCCACTCCACTGAGCAGCTTCCCTGCTGCCCCGAGGCTTGCGTAAAAACTCAAAATGCGGGACTCCAAACACAACCCCCGTGACACTTGCAGAGTGGCATAAAGAGCTTGCCAGAGCAGTCTTTATCTCGCTATCGATTTGATCTGCATAAAGCGAAGGTTAGGCCTGCCCACATTCACAATTCAGCCTACCAATCATTTGGCAACACGAATCTGAAGATGTTCATCTATATAACGCAACCCGCCGGCATCAACACACTGCAGGATGCAGGGTCTAAAAAAATTAAAAGCATAAACAGCACAGGGCTTCCGGGATGATGAACAAATGGCACAGGCGTTCACTGAAACACTAAGCTATATTCATGGAAACAGCGCACGCCATGGGAACATATAAATGCACTTTTAAAGGAGATGATTGTGTGTCAGACCCCTGAACAAAGTTGCGACTCGATGCATTTTTCCACGCCGTGCAGATCATCAATAACACGCTGCCCTACGGTGCACAGCCTCGAGCGAACGGCACAGCATCGTTCCCTCGTCCCCGCTCACACCGACCCACGTTGCCGCATCACAAGCTCCTTAAAACACGTTTCAGAATCACGAGCCGATGTCGTTAGCGCCTGTGCTGGTGCAGCTGGTGCACGGGAACGCGTGTGTATTCCTGCCGCTCGTCTGTCAGATGCGCTCCTCCGTGCTCCCGTTTTCCCCTCTTCTTCTTTCCCCCTCTCACTGGCGTCAACACGCCGGGCGAAACAAATCGCCGGATGACATGAAAGAAGGCGGGTTTTGTCCCGTGCGAAGTTATCCTAGCCCCCCCCCCACGATCCAAAATCCAGAGAATAAACAAATCCACCGTCCAGTCCTCCGGTTCCCAACAAAGACAGACACCCCCGCCGCGTCGTCTCTCCAATACCCGGCCAACGTCCGCCCGCCGAGCCTGAGCCTAGCTCTCGCTCTCCCTCGCTTGTGGTGCGCACTTGTGTCGCCGTGCCGTGGACGTCCACGCTTGCGTAAAAAAAGCGAGAGGAGAGAGCTGGAAATGTAACATATAGTGCAGGCAGGAGGAGGAAGAGGAGGAGGGGGAAACGGTCCGCTGCTCGACAATCCAGTGGGCTGGTCGGATTTCTTGATGGAAATTCACAACAGCTTATCAAAACACAGTTAAGCCGTTTGGACAAAGGGAGAGGGGTCTGTGTGGCCCTGTACGTTAGGAAAGCATCCACACACACATACACACACACGCCCACGAGGAAATCCTTGAAAAGCTGAAGAGGATGGATATATCTGCAGCAGATATCAACAGCAATTAAGAAGGACACACACACATCCACAAAACAAGAGAGAGTCAGTGATTACTCAGTGGGCTCTGTGCATGTTGGAAGATAAGATTTTTTTTTTTTTGTTCAAATTTGTTTTCATTGTCCATGAATGAAACCTGAAACCCTCCACCTGATGAGTTATTTTTACTCAACACGTTCCTCAGAATTGATCCTTTATCCACAGGAGGATTTGTTATTGAGTATTAATTAGGGTCCCAAGTTCATTTGTTTTGAAAGCACTTACCCCGGATTTGAAAAGATTTGTTTCAATGAATCACATATTTTTTTCTATCCAGAGTTTAAAAAAATAACAATAAAATCATGTTAGCTGGTTGCAAAAGATGATTTTAATGAATTTCTGGCGTCCAGCTCTTTGATAGCAGGACATGACGCATCTTCTTGGAGGTTTTGAACCCTTCATTTGAGCCCAGTCCAAATGGATCCATTATCTACTGGATGGATAACAGTCAACTATCCATTCGGATTTATTATTTTCTTCAGGATAAGTTATCTGTTCCCTATAAATAACTTTTTTTTACATCTATAACTAGCTCATATTTTTTGTGAAATCTTGCAAAACACATGAGGTCTATAGATTGCAATACATTTTATCTATTCCTCACGCTGGTTTTGTTTAGTTTTTTTCATTCCCTCTAATGTATCTGTGCTGCTGCAAAACCTGACCCTGATTCAGCTTTCTCTAAAGCACTTCTGTACTCTTGTCAGCTCATCCTGTTACTTAGAGAATACAATTTATTACAAATAGCCTAATAATTTTGGTTAAATATGGAATTTTGTGTATTTGCACATAATAATTAATATCAATGATTTCCAGCTAAGTGAACCAATCTTTTTCATAGCTTTTTTTCTGGAGCTTTCAGTGTGTACATCAACAGATCCATGCAGGAGAAGGCATCAGCCCAGTGTGTTTAAAAGCTCAAATAAAAGGCAGTGAGGAGGGTTTAACTTTGATAGATTCTTAGTTGAAGCGAGTTCAAATTTAACGCTTTGACTCGGGTGTGCTTTTGAACAAAGTTTGAAAAGCGTGCTTAAATTATGTTCACATAAGCAAATTAAAAGCTGAACTGTAAGCACAGAGTTTTCTCAGCTTTAAATAAGATAGATGGGCGAATGAGTCGACCATTACTGAAGAGCCTGCGCCGCACTATTGGGCTAATGCCCCTGGAAGCAGAAATGAGAAAACAAAGGCCTGATCGGTTTTAATATTGGTCTGAAAATCAATTAAGGACGCCACTCACGACCCACAAAAGGCCTCCAGGGAGGTTGTTTTCATTTTGCTGTCCAAAAGTCGCCTCTGGATATTCTTTAAATCAATGGATTTAATGGTGGCAGTAGGTGTCACTCATATTCTTGGCATTGCGTGTGATATCTGATGACCTCTGGTGAACTTTAACCACAGCTCTTCCTGTGGTTTTCCATCTGCTTCCTCCTCTGTTGTTAGATTAATAAGACTAGATATTTTCAATATTTCCTCCTAAAACGTTTCCCAGTTCATTATTAGAACCTCCCACAGACTCTTTTGTTGTCATTGTCAGATGCATATAGAGCGATGACCTCATTTCAAGGTCATCTGTAGTGCATTTGACCCCATGTTTTCTCTTTTAAGCCATCTTTCACCAGAGCCTAATTGAGTCCGAATGCTGATCCTCTGTAATCTAAAGAACAGAAAAAAGAGAACTGTTGAATTATCCTTTTTAGTTTTTGATCCAGGACCATTTCCTCAGAGAGTAGGTAAATCTATGAAGCGTTTTGTGGCCTTCATCACTGACAAAAGGACAGTTTGTCGTCAAAGGCGGGGGCTTTATGATGGCTCAGCGTTTGTGCATAATGAGGCTTGAATCTTTTTATCACTCTTTGTTAGGCAATGGAATATCTGGAAATCTAACAACAGCTGTGCTGTAAAGTTACGATGCCCAGTTTGTATTATCTATCATTTACTAGTTAAATTATATGTTTTAAGATTAAACGGTTAAAAGGTGGAGATGCCGTAGGTAAAATCCCAAGGGAAGTGACTGTCTAGTAAAGAATGATCTTTGCTTTTTAGCATGAGCAAACTATCACCACGTTCAGGTTGATTCCCAAAAAATAAACCGCCACCTTTTTAAAACAACTTAATAGACACATCAAGTCAGGGTTTCTCAGGAGGCCACGTTATACATGAGTCCAGTCATTGAGCTTGCATGAAGCCGCTCTGGCCAGTGACAGCCTAGTTTATCACTAGGATAGATGGGTGAGGCAATACAGTCCCGCTACTACCAACAGGCGAGGGTGAAACCTGAGCACAGGCATTTTTCAACAACAATAAATGGTTTATACAAGCAAATGGCTCCCACAAAGGCCATTTCTTGTATAGTTTGCATTCCCTCTCACCCCTGAAACCAACTGCTGTTGTCTGGATGGTGTTTTTTTTATTTTATTTCCAGGTTGAAATGTGTTGTTTTTTTTTCCTTTGGTGGCTTTTCACTGTTCCTCATGCAGCCCTTGGTGCCGCACAAACACTCCAACAGCATCCACATCAGCTCAGAGCTGAACACACTGATCCTTTATGTACAAACATAATTTAAAAGCCCGGTGAGGGAAATCTGGGGGTTGCACATGATGTTGTTTGGATGTGGTTAATAGGAATGCCTCCCTTTGCTCGGCTTTGTTATCAGGCTAAATCACGGTTTATCAGTTGGGAAGCCTTTCCCCAAACAGAATGCATTAGGGAGAAGACGCTGTGATTTTGTGCCCTCTTATCAGCTCTAAATCGGCTTGGATAACGATGACAGAGATAGAAAGATGTACAGTAAGGAAGTATCTCACGCTCAAAGAAAAGGCTAGTTTAGTCACAGAGAATTGGGATTTTGGAAATAATCACACTGGTTTTGTCACAACGTATGCAGAAAATATGCAGAACCAGCTGGCTGTCTTTAAAGTGTTCCTGCATTCAACCATTCAGTTCTGTCCTAGCCCACCCCTGATGTTTTATTCATCAAACAAGATGCCAATGAAAAAGTCCATCTCTGTTTTCCGCTCATTCCAATACACGAAACAGCAGGCAGAGATGTGTTAGCGCGTGCCAGTGTGTCTGGATTAATAATGTCACCATGTCTGCCTGCTATTTTTTTCTCTGTGCGCTGCTGGAAAGCATTCACTGACACTGGGAATCGTGGCCTGGCAGGATCCTTGATGTTAAGCCACGAATATCAGAAATCAATTTTGGGGATGGAGTGCCGACCCCTGTGCGTGATGTTAGACTTATACAAGGCCTGACGAAGCAATGCGTAGATATGAACCCTGCTGTAAACTTTTCTAGGCAGAAAAGATGCAACTCTGGCACCTCAGTAGCAAAAACTCTGGATCATCTCATTACAGACAGAGTTTCTGGAACTGCAGCAGTAGAAGAAGTACTCTAATCATCATTCACTTAGGTACTAGCTGGACCAGTGTCAATCACAGTAATATAAGCAAATTATAACATAATGTTATCCATGAATTTTCAATTTCACTGAAAAGTAGTTACAAAAAATCTTTTTAATGAAAATGCCAAATTACATTTGTTTACTACTTAAAATTAGTTTGATGGTTGAATGTTACGCTGGGTTAATTCCAGACTTCTCAGAAAAGTCCAGTGTTTGAGTATAAAAACACGAATTCAGCTTATTGTTAATAAAACAACATCATTTTTGGTTTTAAATAAAAGATTTCTAAAATTTGCATGTTTTCTTGCTTGCATTTAAATTTGGTCAGCAATGTATAAGTAAGATTTGAATTTAGTTTGCTGAAGCGGGTCTAATTTTAATACATAAGAGAGCTTCTTTATCTGAATCTGCAAATAAATGCTGTGGATGAAAATTATTATATATTATATATATGATGGGAAATCCCAGATTAAGCATAGTTTCAATACAGAGCTAAATAAAAAACAAAACCCAAATATAAATATGTTCCATCAGCGCTGCATGCACTTTTGCTCACTGTGTGTACAACAGCTATCATGCCGCATCTCATGCACGTCATAAACTGAGCACAACTCAGTACAACAAATAGAATCCGTGGAACAATAAGCTCAGCATTATTGCCTTGCTGCAGTTATATTTGTCCGTTCCTTTTATAGAGAAAACAAACAGCAAACTGCTGTGTGCATGCGGCCCTCGAGTGACCCTTCTCCGCCACACTCATAATCAAAACATTACTTGTTGTGTAACAAAATATTTTCAAAGCACAGCAGCCCAAAAACCAGAACATTCGCTTGTGAGGCTCACATCGGTGCGAGGGTTCAGGGTTTTTACTGCCTAAACACAACAATTAGCCATACATTAGATGTGGTATATGGGCCATGTAAATGAGAGGGAAAGCAATAGCAAACACACCATTAAGCTGATGGAATGGGACCACACAAAGTCTGACTCCCTCCCCAACACGCCAATTAAACATGTCAGCGTGCTTTCAGCATACAAACCATTCCAGCAGGGAAAGTGAAAAAAGTCGAAGCTCGATCAGTGAAGGCGTCGCTTGTGAGGAACTTTAGTAATTTGACGTGCATATTGCGCCATCTGCTGGTAGGTTCGCATAAAGCATGCAGACTGCACGCTCACGTTTAACAGCGAAACTACCTCTCCCTGTCAGTCATAAAAACGCTCAGGTGTGTCCCCTTTGAATGCGCATTCTGATGCGACAGAGGGTCAGGTGAGTCCAATATTAAAAACAAACCAAATCATTCCATGTAAAGAGCATCCACTCCGAGCATTAAAGAGCAATCAGGGGAAAATAAACAGAAGAGCCCTCATGCAAACAAGACCAATTTGACTGGCTCCTCGATGACGGGAACCCAGTTGACAGGCGAATTAGACACAGTGATTTAACTAGAAATAAATAAACACTTGGACAAATCCATCTGAAAAGCTTTCAGGCTTATATCACACTCCACATGTAAATGTTGCAGCAGCGGGGCGGGCTATTACATATCTGGTATTTGGCAGTTAAGTGTGTGTTTAATCCACTGCTAAAATGACCTGGGAAGTCAGAGCCACAAACAGCGGGTACTTCATTTTGCATTCAGCTTCACTTGAACTATTTTTATTTATTGTTTTTACTGGAAAGTTGCATTTGATGTGAAAGCTGGCAGGCAGAAGATGAGTTAAGATGAGGAAAATGAAATCATCGTGCTGTCATGCTCAAAAATGAAAAAAACACTCGGACGTAACAAAACCATATGTGTCCTATCTTTATATGTATTGGTTTATTGGTGCAACACCTTATTGAGACATATGTAAATATGCATGGAAATACAGTATGTAAGTCAAAATAAGGGACTGTACTGTTCTCTTGAGCTTGAAAGTAAATATTTGGCATAAAAACCTTCATCACAGCCTGAACTCTCTTGGACAGATTGCAATAAGATGTCAGTCTTTTAGTAGTCTTCGGTTCTCAAGGTTTCCTGAAGGACATTCAAAGCTCTTCTTTGGATGTTGGCTGCTTTTGTTGCATTCTCTGTAAATATGATGACACACTGTTTAAGTAATGTTAAGGTTCAGGCTCTGGGGAGGCCAATCCATGCCTGATTCCAATATTCCATTGTGTTTTTTTATCCCGGGATGCACTGGTAATGTGTTTGGGATCACTGCCATGCTGAAAAATGAAGCTGCTGACGATCAGACACTTTTCAGATGGTGTTAGATGAAGGATGAAAATCTGATGGTATTTTTCTCTGATCACAATTCCCCCAATTTTAACATTTCAGATCCCCAACACCAAATTCATTGCTCCAGTACTTGGATAGATTTTTCCCCTTAAGAACATGGCTTTCAGGTGCTTTTCATCTGCTGTAGATAAGTTATAGACATGCCACTTGTCCTTTTGACCTCCACTTGTCCAGTTTACTCAAATTTTTATCACCAAGCCAAGAAAATCCTAAACTTTCAGCTAATAGCTCTTTTGGAATCAGTGCAACAATGCAATTTTATGCCTGTCAAAATGTGTTAACTTTGTCCTTTTTCATAAATTCACCAAAGGAAATGGGAAAAAAATAAGTATTTTTGTGACAAAAGTGATTCTTTTTAAGTTGTGTGGTTTGTGTATCTGGATCAAGGTTCCTTTTATATGCTTGGATAATTTATAATTCAATGTTAAATGGTGTGATTCAAACAAACAAAAGGCATTCCTTTGAAAATGGTCAGGTACACGCCACTGACTGGACTTAAAATGAAAAAAATAAAAAATAAAAAAAACTTGAAAAGCAAAGAAATGAAGGCTGGCTCAAGACTTCTGCTGTATTTATTATGTTTTTATTTTTTACTGGTTATGGTGAAATGGTTTTGCTGGAGTAGTTTAGATCAAAAAGGGGTTAGATGAAGTCTGATGCCCTGGCTTTAAATTGTTCACCATTTGGAAACCATACATACTCACCGGTGAAGGTTTAGTTCAGCTGTGCACAAGCAGCTGGAAACATCTAGTCTTGGTTTGCCCAGTAACAAAAGCAACTGGCTCCACTGGCATGGATGTTTAAGCATTTGGCAACCTGGCTCTAAAGCTGGAACTGGAGACACATTTTTTAAAGACTTGTATGAAAGTTTTCTCTTAAATACAAGTGATCAGTTTGTTTTTACGTCTTTTACGTACCTCAAGGTCCAGACAATTCACTGTTATTTGCTCCACACACAGCATCCTTCGGTTTCTTTTACGTCACTGATTCTTTGGACAGAAGAGCTCAACTCTTGTTTGTTTGTAATATCAGTGATCTGGGAATTCAAGCGTATCTTATTGTTGACTGACCATTAATTCCTCTGGATGAGTTTCAGCTAAATGCCGGCAAATTTAAATACAAAGAGGATTTTTAAGCCAACAAAAGTTACAGTAATTGGAGTTTCAAATCAGACTCTTCAGATGTAAAATTAACTTGGCAACCAAGCGTCTCTGCTGAAAATTGATAGAATGCGACAAATGCCATCAATTTTAATGGGTGGTTATGATAAACAGAGCATATCCATTCTGCAAGTATTACAGAGTAAATGTGTTTGTCAGGCCAAGCTAGTTAAGAAGCACACGAGTCATTGTGATTTTCCATTTAACAGATATAAAGACGGAATAAACAAACTATCGCTACAACGGCTGCAGCTTTCTCTCTGGATCTCCCAGCAAGCTGCAGCACTGCCAACCCGAGTAATACCCTTACGTTTTAACAAGGCAGACAGTTCATTCCGAGTTTATTAGACTCAGCATCCAATTATAAAATGTCTCCAAGATATATAAATCCAACTCATCCCTTTAATATTTTACTTTTGGGACAGTGTTTGGTCTGACTGCTGTCTGACTTTATTTTAATTATAAGATGAAGCGGACTCCCCTTCTGGCTAAAAAAGGTTATTGCACGTTCAAACTAGTGTAATGATCCATCCAGGGAGTTATGTTGATCCCTTTCACACAATTGCTTCAGTAGCCGTTGTATTTTTGTGGCAGTTTTACTTGATTGGAATAACTTCAGCTTATGACTTATCCACTACATTTTAGAAGGATTTTAATCCACTGCACTCATCTGTCATTGCTGATTGAAATTTGCAGGTTAAGGCTTTACAAACCAGATGAATAAGAAGATGCATTTATGAAATCAAGACTTCAGATTCTATTTGTGCATTGGCTCCTCAATAATTATAGTCCAATATAACAGGCAGAAATTCAGAAATAAACACTGTATTAGTATTTAAATATATTCGTCAAGTTCTTATTTTTTAATGTATCGCAGCAGTGCAGAGCAATGATGTAATAATTCTTTTGCTCAGAAAGCAAACAAACATCAGTAGATGACAGCGAATCCACTTTCATGTCTTCTCGTTCAGAGAGCTAAACTTTAAGTAAAGATCAAACAAGCAGAACTTTTTGAGTCACTTATATTTGGTATTGGTTCATGTCAGAGGTCAGAGGAGAATGGCTGGACTGCTTTGAACTCAAAAAACCACTTGTGGCAACTAAGGTGTGCAGAAAAGCATGTTAGGTGACAACAAGAAACTGAAGCAATGATTCACATGGGTTCATTAGAAAAACGTTGCCTGATCTAACAAGTCTCAGTGTGTTCTGTGACATTGGGACGGTAGGGTCAGAATGTGGCATAAATGAACGATGCAGGGATCCAACCTACCTTGTACCAACAGTTCAGGAAACAAAACAACTCTTTAAATGATGAGTCAGACTCAGGTGTGTCATAAAGTAAACCTTTAATCTCAGATATACTTTCAGATGTGGTTTTATTACCAGTTGTTAGTTTTACAGGTCATTACAATGGAATGCTGAAAGCTATAGATTATTCAACAAGAAAGTGCACACATGACATCCTTAAGATTCAGATTTGTACATCATAATAAAATCTGCTATTCTATATTTTTCTATATTATCATTCATATGTATATAAAATTAAAAATTACCTTTAATCAACGCAAAAATTCCATTTGAAAACAAACAAATGACTGACACAAAATAAACAAATGAATTAAAAGGGAACTATAATCCACCGTTTCCAGCTTCTCTGCTTTACGACTAAGAACATCAAACCCATGCCTGATAATAAGGCCCTTCAAGAAGTACATTCCTTTATCCTGTGACGAAACGTCACAGGATAAAGGAATGTACTTCCTTTATCCTGTGAATATCCTGTGAATTGTACACGCTGTGTGCGATTGTCAGCCGAAACGGCTGACAATCGCACACAGCGTGTACAATCCATCACTATCATTATTGCTCCGTCTGTAACGTTTGTGTTAAAAGATAAAGGTACCGCTTGACTAAAGTGCTCAGCATTAAATAGTGACACACAACAGAGCCTAGTAAACACGAATGAAGACGGAAACAGTCTTTGGATGGCGATGTAATGCCACTGGATGTCATTACAGTGCTGATAGGAACATGTGTGTCATTCTCAGATTACTGCCTTTAATAATCATTAGCCTCATACTGCCCAGCTGGTGAAATGTTAGGAGTACTTCGACGGCCAGTGTTTTAGCATGTCTTAGCCCATGTAGTCATAACCAAATTAGTGCTTACATTTATTGTGCTGCCCTTTCTTGTCAAATCTTCATTAATATCCATCAATACTAACATAAGACCCAACAGATATGTTGAATGGGAGGAATCTCCACTATATTAGTGCATTTCAAAAATCTATCAGATGCAGATGCTGACTTGAACCTTTGGAGTGACTGAGCTGAAGATTTCACAGAGATTTGAGATATTGTAGTCAATGAACAGAAAACGATAGCTGCCTGGAGATCAAGGAAAACACAAAACTATTCAGGGGAAAAAAAGCATGCAAAAGCTACTTTAGGTTAATTTGGTTGATTGTTGGTTGGAACACCGAGTGAGTAATAAAGCTTTACTTATACTTTGAAGCAAGTCAGTCCATTTCTACTCTGTAAAGCTTGAACTCCACCTTTCAAAGCACAGATGACAAATGCTTCCAAACTCCTGGTAAACGTAAACATAAGATGGAGAAAACGCACAGTACAGCCTTCTGAAAAGCACATGAAATGACGCAGTGCACAACATCAGATACAATACTTACAATAAAAACTTTCACACTGGAATAAGCGCATAAAAACAACGCTTTAAAAGAAATGAAAGAACAAATAAAGCACAGGGTGTGTTTCAATGAACACAGAAATATGACAAGAAAACAAAAAGATGAAATCAACACCGGCGAGCCAACGCCGTTGATTCTGTAAATTCAACATCACAACTTAAATCTAGAAGGACACTCGGACAGCACATCTTCTGCAAAGAACAAAGATGGATTACCCAACAACGATCCCGATCCTCACCAAACTTTTACAATCACTTCTATTTTGTACACACTCCAACTCTTTGCATGAAGTGTGATTAAGTTTCGCTTTGTAGTTTCTGCATAAACTTGCTGACAAGAACAAATGGCACCGATCCCAAACATCCGGCTCTGCTCTCGCACCGCTTGATGATCAATTTATCAGTGTAGAAAAACATTCAGTGAGCAAGAAGCAAAAATGTGAAGAATGTATGAAGAAAACAGGCAGTTTAACTTTAAAAGGCTTTTGTTTTTTTGTTCGTGCAACAAGCAAAACAAAGGCAAGAGTGATCATTACATGACGTTTTGTAATATATATGGTTACAATAAAATAGGTTCTTCTATAGGCTGTATGGCTTCTGTTTAAAGTTTTCTGCACCAAACATTACCCTCCATGGAGTGTGATAACATTTGCCCAAAATATGCATTTGGTATGAAAAATAAAGGTTTCTCTCTTTTTTCTTTTTTCCTTTTTTGGAGAAATTCAACTCTTTGGAATAACATAACAATACAATATAAAAATTAACGATGTGGCGTCTTGTTATAGGAACTGCTTTAATCTAAATGTGCCTCCTTTGGCTTCCCTCTGCTTGAGCACATGCACAGGTATTGTGAGCGTGTTGTAATTGGACAGAATTTGAACACTGGGACCTGCTTTGCATCTAAACAGTTAAACATACTAATAAGTAGGAGTCCTTTTAGAAATGTATTACTTGCTGCAACTTTCCTAAAATCTAATAGTCAGATTCTGCAAAGCATTAAAGGGTTAAGAGCAAAGTGCCTTTAAGTTGCTAAAACTTAGATCACCTGGGACGATGATAAAGAGATGTAGAGAAACTGCTCTCAGGATTTCAGCAATTTCAGTTCAACGCCAATTTAGACGGCCATAAAAGCTGCGTGTAAATATTACAGCCTTTAAGGGAACTTTAAAAAGAGGAGGTTGGAGGGTTGTTCTGCAAGTCAGGTTCTGGTACAATTCTTTGGTCTTTGACCACATCCTTGTTGACATTTTCACCACATATCTCCTGATAGTCTAACAGACATGCTGACATTTCAGAGCAAAGGGAAATTCAATTTAGTCAGGAAACAGGGAAATGAGATGTTTAAAGGTCTGTGAGCTGTAACTGATTTTAGACAACCAAACTCAACTGCAATGGTGTAGCTATGCTGAGATTTACTCCCTTTCACACGCATTCAGATGAGTGCATGTGATCCCCTGCTACAGTAACCACGTCTAGAAATTTGCAGATGATGGGAGGAGGAGCTAAGGACAGTCAGGCGCTTCTATTCTTTCCTCGGGTGTAACGTGAGGTTTGTGGTTTAAGAACCTTGAAAAGGGTTCCGTTGTTAATTACACCAAGAAAACAACCAAATTCATCACTCGATTCAAGCGATATGATTTTAAACCCATGAGTTGTTCTTTCACCCGCGTCTAATAACTCTGTGGCATCGGCCACTGTCCTTTTATTGAATTTAACCAGACAAGCAGGAATCAGCAATTTATCGCATCAGTAACTTAAATAACGAATGTTATATATTCCAAATCACTGAGTAGCTCTGTAAAAAGATGTGGATGTATTTTACAAACACACTGCTCAACCATAAAGCATATCAAAGAAACACTAGACTCAGTTTTCATGCCTGCAGGTAATGTTTCAGTCTTGCTTAGATGTGCAAAAAACTCTAGTTAAGTGTAAAGACTGTCTTAATGCCAGGGGTAGATTTAACTTTGCCTTCAGCAATGATGTGTATAAGCCATAATTTATGAATGGTATTCATTAATATAGCTTTTTTGTTTAGTCTGAATTTGTTACAGAGCTGCATAGAGTTAGATTTTTTTTTTGCCATGACATGCCTGCAGTCTTAGCTTTTTAAAGAAGGTTAGGAGGCATGGACTGATTTCTGCACAAATTAACCCTCAATTCTCAACTCTTGTTATACCCTAGAGCTGGGCGATATGAGATTTTTTCATATCACGATATGTTGTTTTTTTTTTCATTTCAGGCGATAACGATATCTATCACGATATAAGCCAAATAACTATATTTGTAAGATTTAAATGTGCCGTTGCTCACAAGTAAAATGTGAAATAATCAGCAGCTTGTTTTTATTTAAATATTTATTTCCCATAATAAGTTCAACAGGGTAGATGTACTTAAGGAACATGAGACTTTTTCAGATAAATAAAGGCAAATATTGCAAACTACACAAAAGGCAGCCGCTAAAGCGTTTAAGTTTCAAAATAGAACAAACGAAACAGACTAAATTGTCAATTCCACTTAGAAACAAAATATTAATTCTAAAAATAAATCTTAGTTTGTTTTACAGAAGAACAGACAAAACTGACTAACTTTTGTCAATATCAAATAAACTGAGAACTAAAAGGAAATTCTCAATCTCTCCTTGTTGTATAGCTGAGCTTTTCAAACAGTTTTAACAGTTACTTTAGTCTGACAAAAGCCGAATGACGAATTAGCGCTTCCAGTCAGAGACTGAGGCTACGTCCACACGTACACGGGTATTTTTGAAAACGGAGATTTTCCGTTTTCGTTTTAAAAAAATAATCCCGTCCACACATAAAGGCAGAAATGAAGGAAAACGCTGCTATGAACATGCCAAAGCAGCAGGTGGAGCTAGATTCCTAACCGTGCAGAAATGTTGGCCAATCAGAAGTCTAGAAGCCTCGGTGGGAAAAAGTAAACAAAGCTGGGGCATAGAAGCAGAACCGAGTCGTATGTGTGGAGGGACAGTAACTGTGTGTATATGTAAGCATTTAAACACTGCAGAGAGGAGAATTAACAGTAACAGTATTGTAGAAATTCATTTCACCGAAACAATAACGTGGCGCACAGTGTGACGCATGCACCAGTTTATTGTATTTCCAGACTTGCTTTCGGCACAATTTACAGTGCACGCTACTCTGTTTTTTGTCAGACTTGAAATACCTTCACACTACGGAACTTCTATGGCTCTTCCGTTTGACAATCTCTCCGGCATTGGAACCATCATCTGTTTTCTCTTCGGTCACGCTCGGTTGATTTTTCTAGTCGGCACACTCATTTCCTCCTTTACGCGCTGGCTCCATTACCCGCTGGCTGCTTCCCAAACAAACACACGTGCAGCTTGGCACTTGTGCTGTACGTAACAAGTCAGGCGACGTGACGCTGCGGCTGTGATTGGTTTGGCTCTGCGCTACTTAATTTGGATTGGCTGACCTTTTTTTTTTTTTGAGGACAAGAGCGGCGAGGTCTATCGCGATAGCTTAATTTCTCTATCGAGTAAAAGTTATATCGCGATACATATCGTTATCGTTCTATCGCCCAGCTCTATTATACCCTCAACAATAATGCGAGGCAAAAATGTTTCTCAATGAGGCCAGTTACAAAAAAAAAGGTTAAAGGTCTTTAAAATACATATGGGTCTAAAATATGAGTGTGAAAGCTGATGGGCAGTATATTAATAACATCTACTTTGACAACTCTACTGATGCTTGAGTGAGTTTTAAAGGGTCTTATTAACTGAAAATAAAACATACATAAAAGGATATGACAATATGTGATTTAACTTGGGTGGAGAATTTATATGTATACTGGCAGATCAAAACATCTGTACTGCTTTACGGCCTAAGAAATTTGTAAAACTCTTCGGGTTTGTAGGTGTTGTAGACCCCATAAAGTCGCTCAACAGACAGGAAAACAACTGTGGTTTACACAGCGACTAAAAAACATCCAGCTTTCAACCTATAACCCACAAACAGATGTTTGCGTCCCTGAAATTAAAAAAATGCACCAAGTGAAAAGGTTTGACATCAAATAAGGCCTAGAAATTTCTAAAAAGCTACAATCTAAACAATTGGATGCCCAGGAACTTTAAGTGACAGAATGACGGCGAGAAACTCGAGTGCAATAAAAGTCAAAGCTAGGTTGAAGTCGTTTTTGTGGCTTACCCAGCAAGTGAGAACGTGGTTTTTGAAGACAGAAGCTGTAAAAACATGACCAAACATAAAACTAACAACAACACTATCATCAAGACGAAAAAAAAAACAGTCTGATGCTAAAGTAAAAACAAGATCGTCTGAAACTGGAATAGTCCAAACCTTTGGTAATGCATAGTTCTTTCCTGAATGTCTCAGACTTTCATCAAAACCCTCCACCATCTCCAGCTGTCGCTCTACCACTGCTACCTAATAAAATAAAGAGCAATGAGAATCACAAACTAATGACTCTTCCCCCTGCCGTTCTCAGGAACTCTCCTTTTGCTTTTTGTTTCCCGTTCATACAGCATTTGCAGTTTTGGCTTGTTGGTTTCTGAACCAAAGAGATAATTTAGAGCAGAGCGGTGAAGCAGCCCTCTTCCCTCTAACTAGTCTGTCGTCTCAGGGGAGGAAGGCCCCATCCTCATCTTCGTCTGCACTGGGACCAGGGTCGCTCAGACACCTCATTAATCTCTGCTGATCTTTTGCTTCATCCTCTTCACTCGGCTTTTTAGCTTCCCGTGGCCTCGACGGGGGCTTCATCATCAGGCCCTGCTCCTCCTCCTCCTGCTGGTTAGCCTGTCCGAACTCATCCAACAGATTAACTGAGTCTGGAGACTGAGGAGAGGCCAGGTCTACCTGGATCATGGGCACCTTGTTCGATGCAGGCTTAATGCTGTAGGCTTGCGGGTCTATAAGCAGGACACAGGTAGAATATGAGGGATTTCAACTTATTTCACCAGCCTTTAAAAGGGATATAATATCACACAATCATTCCTTCAGCATGCACGAACAAGTACCAGTGGATGTACAAGTAGATGAACAAATATTAAGGGCAACAGAATCACTGCACAAAACTACACAACAACAGGCTTTAGGACCGTTCCCATTATTTCTAGTGTAACAAAAAATAGGGTAAAGTTAGTCATGATCAATTAAAGGTGCACCACATGCCAACTTTCAGTTAAAGTGAAGAACACAAACTGAAACTCCTCACATGTAACATGCTCAACTCCAATATGGTTGGCTCCAATAAATCACCTGTACGTGGCTTTTATCAGTTTAGTAATGAGTCACATCATTAGTAATGATTACTGAGTGCTTACAAGCAGGGTAACTGACACATGCGTTGTTAGAATTGCTCATGTGATAGCACGGCTTACGATTAATCTTCTCTACGCTCACAACATACCTGAACACATTTTGTTTCCTTTTTGCACCTGATCAGGTTTGAAATCAGTATGTTTGCCTAAAATAAAACCACAGATTGTTTTACATGCTGGCTGGCACATGCAAACACATTTCCATTAGTGGGGAAATATCTGTTGCAGCTGGGAACGGTAATAGTGTTTCTATGGTCTTTATTGCTCTGCAAATGGTATCGTGTGACCCTAACGAAATACAATCTCTGAATCTTCTGTGTCCCATTAAAGACATTTTCTTACATTATTTCAGGAGGTACCTGAAAGTAAGATGGTTGAGACTACTGGCTGTTTTCATTTGGCTGGAGCTAAGAATGATTCAGACATGCATTTACCTGAGGCCAGTCTGGCTCTGCACATGGTCGGGGAATCAGGGGGAGGGGCAGGGACCGTCAGGTAGGTATTCATCTCCTTTAACTAGGAAAAAAACAAAACAGATATTGTTGGTGTGGGATGGTTTAGCCTTCTCCATGTAATCAAGCAAAACATATAATACAGTGTTGTACAAGTGTCAAAAACTGGCCATAGAAAAGGGGTGCAACACTTATTGAAACATGGAAACATGCATGAAAATACAGTTTATAAAGACAAAAATAGAGTTTGTACAATTCTAACAAGCCTGAAAGTGAATATTTGCTATGACCACCTTTCTTCTTTAGCACTGACTGAAGCCTCTTAAGAAAGCTTTCTTGTAATTTCTTTAGTAAGTTTTCAGTTCTCCAGGTTTCTTGCAGGACATTCAAAGCTCTTCTTTGCATGTTGGCTGGATTTTTTGGCTGTTAAAGGTGATCCCACACTGCTTCAATAATATTAATATTTGGGCTGTGGGACAGCCAATCCATCATTGACAGTGTGCCACTGTGTAATTTTCTCTCCAGGAATGCTTTTACTGCAATGGCAGTGAGTTTGGAATCATTGTCATTCTTAAAAATGAAGCTCTTGCTAATCAGAGGCCTTGTATATGATATTGCATGCTGGATCAAAATCTGATGGTACTTTTCATTCATAATTCCATCATTTTTGCCCAACACAACTGCCTGAAATGAAGCCCCAAACCATGACAAAGCCTCTATTGTGCTTTACAGATGGCTGTCGACACTCACTGCTACTCCATACATACCGACAACGATTTGATCCAAAAATTTTCTAATATAAATTCATCACTCCAGAACACCTGTTCTGGAGTGAACACCTGTTCAGCCCAGTCGTGTAATTTGTCCTACCTCAGCCTTTTCTCCCTACTATCTTTCCTTTGGCTCTTGACAACCCCTCTTTCCTCTGAGACCATTTCTGATGAAGCTTTAGCAAATAGTAGATAGATTAACTGAAGGGCCAGATGCATCTCTTAGGTTCCTTCTCAGGTCTTTGTTGAATTCTTTCCTATTTATTAAGGACATGACTTTCAGATATTGCTTATCTGCTATAAGCAGTTTTTCTGTCCTCCACTTGTCCAGTTTCCTTAATTTTTAAGGACACTCTGCACACCAGGCTGAGCTGTGCCAAGTTTCTGGCTAATATCCCTTTGTGAAATCACCCCGTCTGTCAAATTGTATTCAATTTTCCATTTGTCACAGATTCAACAAAATAAAAAAGGAAAAAATTATGCGTTTTTGTGACAGGCTGCTAGTGCCTTTAATGCATAAAAATACAATTTAAAACTGATTATTTGCTAAGTTGTCTGGTATGTGCAGACAACACTGGTTCATCCCTCGAGTTAGGTGTTTTTTTTATGCCTGAATGATTCATCCCTCAGTGTTAAGCAGCTTACAACACACAAATAACAAAACAAAACAAACAACAACACTGCTCTGAAAATAGTGAGGTAAAACAAAATGGGTGGAAAAGCACACAATCTTCAAAGACAAACTTTGTAAGACCTTTAGAAAGGCTGAAGAACTATTGTTCAAGATCACTTTGGGGGAGGGAAAAAAAAAACTACAATAAAGCCTGACTCCTTGTACGCAAAACAAAGAAACGTGGGTGACTTGAGACTTTTGCACAGTTCTATATCTAAACATTCAAAATCAGTAATGTACAAAACTCAGATGGCAAGAAATCCAGTTTCTGTCTCATGTAATTGGTTGGAAAATACAGCAACCAAACTGAACCAGCTCAGAGATAGAGACATCATTAATCAATGTTATACAGAAACTTTATTAAAATTATGTGTCGCTTCATTAAACTCTGCAGACATCATCTTGAGCCTACAGTAACTTCTAGCACATTCAATTTAGCCTAAACAGAAGTCTATTTTTATTATCTAATTACAGGCTGGCTAAAATGAAAATAATCACAGAGCCACTCAACTGTGAGAATCAATCAGCTCCTATTTGTGACAGGAAAATTAATTTAAGAGAATGAGGGTGGACTCTAATTAAAACACAAATCATAGTTTTAGTTGAATCATTATACTGTTGGCTACCCAGTACAAAAAAAAAAAAAAAAAAAAGTAGAAAAACTGCTCCTTTGGTTCTATGAAATATACTTTGAGTCACAATAGGTTGTTTTCTTCAATACAGATTTATTTATTCTGGCAAATGTTTGTTCGAAAAAATTCGACTTCAAAAACTGAAACTTACCTTCTTCTCTATCTGAAACATCTTTTGCTTCTTTAGGAATAAATCGCTGAGTCCATCCTCGTAAGGATCGGCCACCAGTGTGTGTCTGTTGTACGAGCGCAGCTGAGAAAGACAGACACATGAACACACGTTAAAGAGATTGCAGTCCTGCAAACATCACTGCACATTTAGGCAGGTTATGATCAGAACTAATAAAATTATTTTCCAAACTAAATAAATTAATTTTGTGTCCTTTAACAAAAAAAAAAAAAAAAAAAAAAAATGTGCAGAACTAATTATTTTAACTCCAAGTCTATCTCAAAAATCAATAAATGTGTTATGAACTAATGGGAGGGAGATCCCTTGTGAGCACCAATCAATACTTATTATAGAATGCTTAACTCCCATTGAGACAAGGGCAATTTTTCATCCAGATGAGAAACAAGCATATCAATAAAGAGTCTAACTATTCATTTGTAAGCAAAGTTACCCTCTGTCGTGTCCTCTGAAGGTTGGTCCTGAGGATTTTCCGGATTTCCTCCTCTTTGTTTTTAGACAGCTGTGGAATAGCTCGCTCTGGTGCAGGCTTGGTAGAAGGCCTGGGCTGGATGTTCCTGACAATGACACAGGGGGGGAAAAAAAATAAAAAAATAACAGTGTTTGTATAGCACAACAGTTACACAACTTAAACGTGTATAAACACATCGATGATGCTTAAAGATTAGACACATTTGATGAAGCACAGCTACTTATCTTTCTGCACAACATAACACAAAGGATTTTCCTTTGTGTTAATACTACTGTTTCCTACTGTGCACACACCATTTCACAATTGGTGAAGATCGACTCACTTACACTAGAAATTAAGACTAGTCAAGGATCCTTTAGTGATTTAACACTGATTGCTTATCCTTCTTGGATAATACAACTATCCAAGAAGACCTTTACAGTTACCAAACACTCCTTGTTACTTGGTAGAAGAAAAACAAGAGAGAAGGTGTTGTTTATACAAAAGTATTAGCAAAGAATCTGTAATGCATCAGTGGCCATTTAAGCATGAGCCATTTCCTGTCATCAGTCTTCCCAACTTCTATGCTATGGACAAACCCAAAAGATAATAAAAAAGGGCTAAAAATGTCTTTAAAAAATGTATAATTATGTACGAACACACACACAAAGAATGAGCATATATATGGTCATATGTTCATTTGTGTCTCATGTTTATGATATCAGTGAAATTTAAGCCTGTCAACTTTTTTCTGTGGTTATGTATTACGCCACCATATCAGGCCTTAATGTCACTACTGTTGTACAATTTAGTGAGTAGATGAATTGCGTTCACCTAAATGTTCCCAACACTGTAAAAAACAAACAAACAAAAAACATTACGATAAAAATGACTTTGAGCACGATGCTGTTTAGCACTCACTGCATGGAAACAGTGGAAGGCACAGCAGAAGGCATCTTGATTCCCCCTCCACTCTCCACCAGCTGAATGGCCTGTTTCATCTCCATCTTGTGGTAGAAGGCAATGAGCTGCGGCTCCTTGGAGCGTTCGCCGGCAATCAGGCACTTCTTCACATACTTCTTGTTGAAGCGGTTGAGTCTGAGAGGACAAAGGGAGCGAAAAATTAAGACAGAGACAAAGAGTGAAATACATGAATTAATTACTGGCAACAGCATTTCTGCATTTATTGACATAAATAAATATGTTGTAATTAGATGAAGAAGAGGCCAAGTTCAACATTTTCAATTTTGACAATTAACAAGTTTAAAAAAAAAAAAAAAAAAAAAAAAAAAAAAGAGCAACTACTAAATATTTCAAACTAGTCGATACATACAAGTAATTTGTAATAAGTATTGTTACAGTTAGCTGTATTTGAGTTATAAAATTAATAATGTTATGTCAGATTGATTCTCTTTAAAATCCATACTTGTCCTTCCAGTGGTGATGTCCATAGTGTCCACAGATATCCTCGATGCCAGTGAGTAAGTGGTCAAGGAACTGGGGATGGGAAAAAGCCACAATAGTTGCTGAAGAGCCTTAAAATTGTACTCCAGAATGAATCAGACTTTCTGGACTCTACTGACCCAGGTCCTCTCTGGGGAGAAGTCTCATATATAGTAAAACAGGCTCAGAGTGGTGCAAAGACGCAAAAAGTAACCCTCCATCTATTATAAATTACATCCAAAGGAACATATTACATTTACTGGATTTAGAGCAAATTTCTTTTATGTAAGTAACAATTGCAAGTTTCTATATTTTGCATCCCTCCATCTACAGCATACCACTTGAATGTGAAAGTATTTGTCGTGTAACCATGATTACATTCACTCTTATACTACACTCAATACTCAGCTACATCTTGTAATTCTTGCATTACTGCTGTTACATTTGTTGTAAACACCCTCTGAGATTAGTCCGACATCATCATCATCGTTGTACTAAACAGCAGCCGACAATTCAGGTTAAAACAGAATCTATGAGATATGACCAGCAGCAGCAGCAGCCAGGTGATTGATTTGACAGGATTTCTTAACAGTGGCACCATGCCTGCTCAGAGAACTGAAGAAACACACCAATGGATTTGTTGCTCAGCCTGCAGCTGGTTCGCCAATCAGACCGGTGCTCTGACTAAGCCTGCAGATGACAGTCTGACAGTCGGTGTTGCTATGGGAACAAGTCATTAAGCAGAACTGTGCAATCTACTTCTGCTTTGTCAGGAGTAACTGATTCACATAAAGACTGACTGCCCTGAACAGTGGGGGTTAAAAGGTCTCATTTTTAAAAGCGGCAGCAATGGATGCTAAATAATGAAAAGATCAATATATAGGGATCCATTCTGTAATGTTCTTCAGCTACAAAATCCTTAACTGTGGGGTTTCTCCTTAGACCAGCTTATGTCTATTCAACACCTCAATACAGAAACCAGTACACTGTGTCCGATTTAACTCTTTATGACCACACCACATTATGTAGTGATAACAATCTTACCATCTCAAGGTGATATTTTCCTTTTCAGCTCTATAGTTATACAAACGGAATATAATTTACATTCTGATACCAATGCCAAGCTGAGAAATGTATCCCAGCAGCAATGTACTGGGAAATGAAGAAAAGCAACCAAACACAATGGAGATGGCAGAAAATGGGCTAGTATGCAGATTATTTGCCACAATATAACTTAGTGCAGAGTTTCCTCAAGCATCTCAGTGAATCTAACCTCTGGTGTTTTACAGTGAAGGGCAAGCCATTAGGGCTGCCTGCCTATTTTGCATCAAAAGCTGGTGACTCATAGATGCCTGTGTGCATGTTTGTGTGTCTGCTCATGTGCAGTCTAATTTTCTGAGATGGGTTAATGACTTTAACAGTAGGTCAGTGAACCACTGCGGTTAAAATTTCTAGAGTATCAAAAAGTACAGATACCAGACATGCTTTTGGCTGTGATGAGTTTGACTTAAATCAGACAGTTAAAAGAAAAAAGGAGAAAAACTGTACGACCAAAGTGTTGGTATTATAGTACGGGTCACCAAAAACTAATTTTATGATCCAAGTGTGAATTGACAATCACTGCGTGTACATCAAACACGTTATACAACTATGCAGTACCACCACACTGTCAGTAGGTGGGAGCAACGACCAAAGTTTGAAAACCTAAACGACCTCAGAGGCCTCATCAGTTGAAAAGCATTTCACATATCCTCCTGATAACCAGGCTATTCATTTATGTCCTCTCTAATGGGCATTTGTTTTTGGTCTATATCTTTTGACTTATTTGAGCTACCCTACCAGGCCTGATGTACTAAATAGAGGACATCCTTGGCTTTCTCATGTGTTTGTGTGGCCTCTTCTAGCTCCAAAGAGGCAGGAGATTACAAAAAAAAAAAAAAAAAAAGTTCAATGGAAAGATTCTTTTTTCCTCAGCTCTCAGGAGAATATTACATAACTACCACTGAAAGGAATGTGTAACACCTTTCTTGCCAAACATATGCTTGTTAGCTTAAGTGGTGATTGCAATTTGCCCATAGGTGTGGCTACGTGGGTGCCTGGATATCTATTTCTCTGTGTTAGCTCTTACATGGACTGGTGACCTGTCCAGGTTTTACACTGCCTCTCACCCACAGCTGTGATAGGCTCTAGATTCCACTGACCCCAAGTTTGATAAGCAGCTAAGAAAAAGGACTGATTGATGGTTGGGTGGATGTTGCACACATTCCTTGCAAAATAAAGTGGCTCGAGGTGACTGTTTGGTGCTACATAAATAAAACTGCATTGAACTGAAATTCCACTAGTTCAAATAATTCCAGTATTTGTCAAATACATCCCAAAAGGTTCTGAGTCATCTGTCTGTGCAATCACTGCAACTGACAGTTGACTGCTGTGAATGGCTAAAGGCAGAAGGCTGTACCTGGGTGTGGATCTCTTCATTAATGGAGCGTTTGGCCTCTTGTTTTTTCTTCACCGCCAGCAGCTCCACCAGGGGTTTGATGGTCATGCCCTTCAAGGAGGATAAGAGGAAGAAAACATTATGTAATGTACACACCTCCCTACAGTGGTTAACGTGGTAAAGACAGAAACATATCTGCATCTACCCGTCTGTTCAAACAATTAAAACTTATTGTGTTTTTCTAACATTTCTGCATCTCTTTGTCAAAGTCATGAAGAAGCTCCACACTTTTTAAATCAGATCAGTCCCGGTTACCGAAATCAGCTGAAGGCTGAGTAGTGTTACAATGCACATTTGTTAGAAAATTCCACAGCACATAATATTTTGGAATGTACAGGAAGTCCCAGATTTCAACAAAATCATGTATAACTAGTTTGTTACATAGTAAATGTAAAAATGGAGCTAAAAATTTGCATAACACGAACAAGTCTTCTGTACGGGTCTCCCTTCATCCTCCCCATCTTATAATGCCTAATAATGTTTGTTTTCATGTTTGTAAATATATCTGCTTTTTAAACTGCAAACATTGAGAAATAACTCTGACAAAAAACAGAAACAAACATCAGCATCTTTCATTCTCTTAATTAACTTTCACTTAGTTATACTGGAAATGTTCTTATGTTATTATATGGCATAATTGCACCGCTCTGCACCTCGGCAGCTTGAATGTATCATTCTGCTTATTAAACAGATTAAGACAGCCATCTGGTTAACGGTAATGGCATAAACTGGATGACAGAGGATTCCTGCTGTTTAATAATACAGGCATGTATGCACAGGATTCCTTTGCCTTTATCACCTCATGTTTACTCCATACATATATAAGGATTAATATACAAGAACTTTCAAAGATGACATTCCTTTCTTCAGGGAACTTGCGATTTGATTAAAATGCTGCACTTTCACCTCATTGGCACAGCTAATCAGTGTCAGACTGGCCCAATAAGACTGATTGTATTTTTTAACAATTTGCCATCTGAGCCTGAACAAAAGACCCATTATTTTTAGTCTGAGTGAATTTTATCATGTTTCTACACTTGTAACAATGCCTGCTCATAATTACAGAAATATAACACTCTCTGTACTGTAGTTTAACATTTAACTACATTATAAACATCATGAATGTCCTACCAAACGAAATAGTTTCACGTGGCCATCTTGAATAAACAGTCATGCCAGTTAAAACATCACTGACACTAAATTAGACATTTAGCCATGACCAAGATCATAAATCCAGACTTGTTAAGGGCTCAGTTCCTAGTGTAATGGCCACGAGGAGACAAACACAAGTAACCCAAAAAAAGGGAAATCTCATTCATATGCCGACTGACAAATAAAATAATGAAGCTTTTCACTTCATATCAGTAAAACTTCCAAATAACAATGCTCATGCAGATACAGACACAAACTAAACCTTGGAGGTAAAAGAGGCTTCTAATTACAAACTCCTGGTCTGCGCTGGCGACAGAACCAGAGTTCCAGCAGCATGAATAAAATATGTTTGACATCTAAGTTTTAAAGCGAGAGAATGTGCTTTCAGGGTTTTATTTTAGTTGCTGCCTGTCTGGGGCCAAATAACCTCTGAAAATCTTCCTACAATCCCACCTGGAGACTGGTTTATCTGACATGGCTAAGTGATGCACCGCAGTGCTTAAAATAAACAAAACAATGCATGTGCAACACTGAATGTGTCTTTATCTTGAATTCATGTTTCCAGAACCAAGCTTTCAGAGCAAAACTGCATGTCTTTAGACCCATATCTCTTACTCCTTCACAGTTTTTGCATTTGATCTACAGATTTTCTCACTTGCATTTGTGTTAGCGTACACACCTACAGCACAAAATTACATTTTCAAAAACAGGAGCTCAGAGAAAAGAAAACAGGAGTTGAAGCTGAGGAACTGGTGTGATAAAAATAGGCTTTTTTTTTTTCCCCCTAAGGGAGGAAGTAATAAGCCTCCTTCTGCAAATATGCTCTATGAAATATTTTTTATTTTAGTTTAATTCTCTGCATGCATGAATGGTTGCAGAAACATTTGTTCTGAGAGACTAAATTGACAGACAAACAGTACAGGAAACATTCAAACTAGATGTATTAGATGCAAATATACTAGACCAAAAGGAGCTCTCTTGCAAAGAGAGATGGACATGAGTGGGTAGAAATACATATCGTGATAACAACTGATGTGATGTCTAACCTACACTTACCAGCCACTTTTCACTGTGGCATTTAAATGATTCTCAGTTGGTATTAAGGATCCAGAGTGTGCCAATAATATGTCCCCCCCCTACACAACCAGCAGCACTCTGAACACTTAATACAAGGCAGGGTGGATCAATGCTTTCACATTGTTTACACCAAATTCTGACCCCATCGGCAGCAGCACAAATCAAGACTCAGACCAAACTCCATTTTCCAATCTTTGACTGTCCAATTTTGGCAAGCCTGTGCAAACTGCAGCCTTAGTTTTCAGTTCTTAGCTGACAGGAGTGGTACTTGGTGTGGATTCCTGCTCTAGGATTTGAGTTACTGGTGTCTTCCTTTCAGCTCAAAACAGTCTAGTAATTCTCCTCCGATTTCTGGCATCAACAAAGCATTTTTGCTCCATGAACTGCTCTTTATTGGATATTTTCTCTTTCTCTAAACTTCAGAGGGGGCTATGTGGGAAAACCAGCTGATTCTGAATGTTAACACCAGGTTTGTCTGGAACTGACAACCATGGCATATTCAAAGTC